>NW_028261383.1:155449372-155603122 GCF_051295495.1 Thamnophis sirtalis | reverse complement strand
GGTGCAGCAAAATTTCACAAACTGACTACCTACAATGCCATGACCGCTTTGCTAAGATCATTCACTGGAAACTGTGCCAAAAGTTTGGATTTGCATACAGCAAAAACCACTGGGAACATCAGGTTCAGGAGGTTTTAGAGAATGAGAAAGACAAGATCTTATAGGACTTCAGAATCCAGACTGACAGGTACTTGGCCTACAACACACTTGACGTAACAATAATTAAAAAGAAAAAAGTATGGTTCATTGACATTGCAATACTTGGTGATGCACGAATTGAAGATAAACAGCAAGAAAAAATCACAAAATACCAGGACTTGCAAATTGAGGTTGGGCCAATATTTTGGTTGCTAAGCAAGAGCATTGTTAAGTGAGTTTCACCACATTTTACAAGTTGGCCACGCCCACCCAATCACATGGCTGGCAAGCCACTCCCACCCAGTCACATGGCCAGCAAGCCACTCCCACAAAGCAGGCCACAGCTACAGAAGAGGTTCTAAAAATTTTTTGAAACCCATCACTAGAGCTCACCTAATTAGTAGTACCAGGCAGTACCGGGAATCATCTAGATATGTGAGACTCTACCCTAGCTGGGATAGTCTTAAAATATTGACAAGGAGAATATGCCAATTACAATGCTGTTGCTATATGCTCTTTGCTTTGCTTGTAAAAACTATATAAAAGAATAAACTCTGAAAAAGGCAGACAGGACATTTTGGATGAACCCTGCTCTGGCTGGTCTCTGAACTTATCACTTAACAATAAGAATGGCATGGAGAATCCATTTTTGTTGTCCAACCATCAATTTTCATGTAAAAGGTATGTAATTCAACAGCATATAGACATCTTAAAATATTAAACTTTGTTTCAAGGGCAACATCTTAATATATATATATAATAGCTTTCTGCCATGCTATCTTGGAATAGGTTCAAAAATTGTTGTGTGTTTTTTTCAGCTGAAGCCAGTATGAAAAATCAAAGCCCAAATTTTATAGATTTGAACAAAATGCTAAGATACAGAGACTTAATTGATAGACAGGGAAATTTAAAAACAATTGAAGAATTGGCAGATCTGAACATGAAAGTTGACTGGCTAACTTACCTCCAAATCAAAACTAAATACAATAAAGATACTAAATTATATGACATCGAAACAGAACCACACAAATTGGATAAAATTATTCAAAGCTCAGATAGAAAGATGATAGGGAGAATATATAAATTCCTCCTGAAGTATAAAATGGAAGAGGAAATTGTGAAAGAACAAATGATAAAATGGACGCAGAACTTTGACTATAATATTGAATTAGACAAATGGGAAAAACTTTGGGGAACAAACTTAAAAATGACACTATCAGTTGCATGCAAGGAAAACCAGTACAAAATGTTTTACAGATGGCACCTGGCACCAACAAGGTTAGCTAAAATCTTAACAAATACCTCCCCAAAATGTTGGAAATGCGAATCAATACACGGAACATATTATGGTGGACCTATGAGGAGGCTAATTTTTTTTGGAAAAGGATCAAAAATTGGCTGGATGCAATAGCAGTGATTAAAATAGAATTGAAACCTGAAGTTTTTTTATTAGGAATAATGTCTGTGAAATACAAAAAAGAAATCCAGTATTTAATACTACCTATAATTACGGCGGCAAGGATTACCTTTGCCCAGAAATGGAAAAACAAATTAATTCCAAGCGAAGATGAAATAATAAGAAAGGTTATGGATTGTGCTGAAATGGACAAACTAACTAAAGAAATCCAGGGAAAAGAAGAATCAGAATTCTACCAGATATGGGATAAATGTATAGGTGGATGGAGGAAAGAAACAAGAATCAATGAAGGAATATAACAAAACTAAAAATAATAATAGTTATGAGTAAAATAAGAGGGTTAAGAATGGTGAAATCCAAATGAAATACAATAGAAGGGGAAATAATATAAGGTGAGCAGTATCGATTAATAATTGCTATTAGAAAGAACAAGAAGCTCCTGTTCATATTGTATTGTGTAAATGTGGTGAACATCTAAGTTTTGTGCGTCTGTATTTTACATGTTTGTTAATAAAAAAAATAAAAGAAAAAAAGAAAAACCAAAGCCTAGGCCCATGATGGTGAACCTATGGCATGTGTGCCACAGGTGGCACGCAGAGCCCTCTCTGCAGGCACGCGAGCCTTTGCCCCAGCTTAGCTGCACCGCGCATGTGTGTGTGCCTTCCGTCGGCCAGCTGGTTTTCGGATCTCTCCTGCGCATGTGTGTGGGGCGTGGCACATGTAGGAGATGGGAATGCGGGAGGGTCACACACACATGTGCAGGGGGTGGGACACATGCATGGGGGGTCACGTGCATTGCATTATGGGTCCGTGCATGTATGCTTTCGGCACACACCAACGAAAACGTTAGCCAACACTTGCCTAGGCAATATCTCCTTTCCCATTTTCCCAAATATAAGCCAATTGTTTGATAATCTGCAACTTCTTAATCTGATCATCAAAACTACCTATTTATGTAAAATTGCTTCCAGGTTTCTAGAATTATTCTTAGCATTATTTTAAATAAAGCAATTCTTGGCTATGGAATGGAGTGGGAGATAGAGGATAGACAGAGAGTGTAGGCAGAAGAAACTTTTTGAAAAGATTAAAAAGACCAGAAAATACTCAGTGTACCATCTGCCTCATAGGAAATAAAGAGCAAAGACAAATTATTCTCTTTTTTTTAATTTTAAAAACACTTTACCATTAATTTTTAATGGAAAAATCACACCACCAAGTTACATCACTGGCTCTACAGGATGAGGGTGGCTAGGAAAAAAGAACGTGACATTTTCTGGAATGGTAGAGACAGACAAAGTTTACCCTATTTTTCGGACTATAAGATGCACTGGAGTATAAGACGCACCATGATTTTGAAGAGGTAATTTTTTTAAAAAAGTTTTTGTACTCTGCAGGTGTGGGAAGTTATCATCCAGCCGTCTCCCAGAAAAGTGAAATATCCTAGGAAATATTGAAAAGGTAGAATATTTCTCTGGATGTGAAAAGAAAGAAACATGTTTTAAAAGACAGAATAGCTGCCTGTAGCTTCCTGCCCATCTCCATTTTATCAATGGGCCATTAAGAAGGCCAAGCTAGTCCACTTTACATAAAAAAGACTTCTCCACTTCCCATTCCAGGGGGATGGGATCAAAGCATGATAATATTGGCCCTTTACTCAACTTACCACATGGCATCTGAGAACTCAACCAAACCTGGATTCAAAACACAGCCCAGAGAGTTGCCCCTGCATGGCCCCATGGGAGTCTGACAATCAATCAGAATACATTTCTTACACAGGAACAGGAAACAGAGAGGTGGGACTGAACAGGTTATAAAAAGCCTAGCAAGCCCCTCCCTCAGCCCTTCTCTTCTTCTCCACCAACATTGAAGCATGTGATCACCTTTTCTGTTCAGGGCTCAAGCCATGTGGCCCTGTCCAACAATAAACCATCTTTCCAAGTAGCCTCCATGTCTCCAGTGTCTTTTTCCCCACTTGGAGCTGAACCCAGAAGGACATTTCTTTCATCACAGGCTTCCCAAACCCTCTGCACGCCTCGTTTTTTGCAACAACAGCCAAAAAGCGCAGAGCTTTGGGAGACTTGTAGATTGTTCCTAGGGGCTGGGGGGGGGGGAACAAACAAAAGGGAGCACTCTGGAAGCCTCCTAAAGGCTATGCACGACCATTTTTGCAAAGGGGGCAGTGTTTCGGTAGGCCAAAAATGCTGTATTCAGTGTATAAGATGCACCCAGATTTTCACCCTCTTTTTTGGGGGGAAAGGTGTGTCTTATGCTCCGAAAAATATGGTAAGTCTAGTACAGTAAAAATTAAAGGATGAGGTTGGTGCATTGCTTCTTCATCTCATACAAAGACCACGGCATTATTACCACAATATACTTAACTAAGTGAACAAGTTTGATAATAAGGCATGTTGTAATATTAATTGTAAAAAGTAGCAACATTTAACCTACGTGGGGTGATCTTGCAAAAAATGAGCAGGATTGTATCTGAGTAGTATCTGGATGGGAAACCACTAGGAAATCCCAAGGTGTAAAATGGAGGAGGGTGATATAAATAAAGGCAAGAGCATCCCTATTCTGTATAGTGGCCAAGAAAACTATATCAGCACAGCCAGTAAGTAACCAGAAATAGGGCACAACTTGAAGGAGACTTTACCAATCTCGTTAATATATTTTGCAGTAATTTTATTAGTATGCAACATACACAGGCAATTTTTTTCCTCATAAGAGCATTTTATAGTATTTTCATAAAATTATAAAATGCCCCCGAAATGGGTTACAATGGTTAAAATAAACCCATCAACAATTCAAGCTGCTACTTACAAGAAATAGTTTTTTTTTAAGTAGGTAGACATACAATAAATACAAAAATGTCACTGTATAATAAAGCAGCAGGAGATAACATAAAAACAGCGGCATCAAATTGAAAAGGCTGGCGTAATAAAACCCGCCTTGTGCGCTTCCCAAACGGGATCTGTAGCGCAGATCCGATCAGCTCCCCCCACCAAGCAGAATATTCTGTGAAATAAATGCCACCGAGAATTTAAAAACTTCAAGGTTAAGCATTTCCATATCTCTATCCCCATTTTCTTTCTCCTTCCCACAACCCCTCCAAATGCAGAGTAAGAAAAAAAAATGTGCTTAGGTACTTTCCACTGAACGTACTAGCACTGTGCCAAATACATCGACAAATATAATACCGTGGTCGGTAATAATTTGCTATCCTTTCGTGACACTCAGATGCACTTCTCACCACTTAGTGGTAGGATTGGCTCTAATTTTGCTTCTGCCATAACTTCATAGGGATCGATATTTCTTGGTCCCTACATAATGCAGCAAGATTAATGTGGTTTATTGGGGACTTAGCATGATAGGTGTAGCTGCTCTTTAGGGCTTAGCATGGGGAGAATCTGACCATTGCTGCTTGTTCAATACATTGTGGTTAAAAAATCCTGATTTAGGGCTGGATTTGTGCCCAGCCACTGAGAAATGGATTTGGAGAGTGGAAGCATGAAAGTCTAGTGTGAAGAGCCACAAGGGAAGTCAATGGTGAACTTAAGTACTAAGGTTGCACGTAAGGACTGAGAAACATCCGTCCTGTCTTTTTTCCAGCTGTTCTGCCAGAAGCCCAGCTGTCAGTCCTAGATCTGAGGAGAAGGCACAGCCAGGAAGGGGCTGCCTCTCAATGGCCCAGTACTCTTTTGGTTGCTTCCCAGCCAGCTTTAGCCATTGCCTGTCTTGGGTGCGTATGTCTGCATGCCAGAGTTGCAGCTATAAATTCAGCAGAGTGCCTAATCACTGCCATAAATCACCCTCTGAAATAGCCATTAAGAGGGTCGGAGTTCAGGTTGGCATGGTAACAGCCGACTGGTGGTGACTCAAATAGTGCAGAAGGGAGGGGTGGACAGAGGCAGAGCAGGGACTGGAGAGGGCAGGAAGCAAAGGACCAGGGCAGGCAGGTGAAAAGGGATCTATGTCAGTGTTTCTCAACCTTGGCGACTTAAGGTCCTGAGGACTTCAACTCCCAGAATTCCCCTGCCAGCTGGCTGGGGGATTCTGGGAGTTGAAGTCCACAGGACTTAAAGTCACCTAGGTTGAGAAACACTGATCTATGTGTTCTCCAGGCAACCCACTCCTAGTCTGGCAGCATCCTGGAATTACAGATCTGAGCTTCAGGATCTCAGGGAGCCTCCCTATCATTTTGAAGGAAGCAAACAGCTCTTTGATTGTACAGATAGTCCTCAACTTACAACCGTTTGTTTAGTGATCGTTCAAAGTTACAACGGCACTGAAAAAAGCGACTTATGTCCATTTTTCACAGTAACGACCATTGCGGTATCCCCATGGTCAAATGATCAAAATTCAGATGAAGTCATAAAATGGGGCAAAACTCACTTAACAAATGTCACACTTAGCCACAGAAATCTTGGGCTCAGTTGTGGTCATGAGTCGAGGACTACCTGCGGTCTGGACGCCTGGGTGTCAAGGGAAAAGCCATTTCCACTGAGATAGCTACTGGCACTTGCCAAATAATATCTTAGAATAGAAACTGAATCAAAGGAAGTTCCCTGCAAGTTCCCCCGGCCCAGGGGTGGGATTCAGCAGGTTCGGACCGATTTGGGTGAACCAGATGCTAATTTCACATCTGGTTTGCTGAATCAGTAGTCCCAAGGAGTGGCTGGCCCCGTCCACCCCTCCCCTCCCAGGAGTCTCCATGTGTTTTTTGTTTTATTTTTTTATTTTATCAATTTCATATATACATTCACAATTATATGATCTCATAACTGTTATTAATAATATGTATTTATAACAATTTCCCCTACAGTTGACAATATAATACTTGAAGATTGCTTTCTTAACATCCCATAGATCCATCTTATCTTACAACGGTCCTACTTCTTCTTCCCTCCCTCCCTCTTTCCTTCCTTCGTTTCTTCTCTCCTACTCCCCTTCCTTCCCTCCCTCCTTCCCTCCCTCCTTCCCCTTCCCTCCTTCTCTCCCTCCCTCCTTCCTTCCTTCCTTCCCTCCTTTCTTTTCTCCTTCTCTCCTTCCTTTCCCCCTTCCTTTCCTCCTTCCTTCCCCCCTTCCTTCTCTCCTACATTCCTTCCTTCCCTCCTTCCTTCCCTGCTTCCCAAAATGTGGCCCATTTTGGATGCCAGGTAAGTGCAGTCCCCGCGTGGAGGCTCTGGGAGGGCAAAAAATGGGGCTCCCGGAAATTCCAGAAGTCCAAAAATGAGCCCATTTCTGGCCTCCGGAGGACCTTCCATTACTGATCGAAGGAACCACTTCCTAATAAGTTTGTTCAGTAAACAGAACTTAAATTACTGGGCTGTAGAAGAAAGCAGAGATGAGCTTGGAAACGTATAGAAATCAGTAGCAAAATATGAGCTCAGTCCCAGAAACAAGACCATATCAGAAAGAATATTGCCCTGCTTGACTCTTTTGATAAAAGAGGGATGGAAGGGGAATGTCTTTCAGGCTTTCATGGTTATAGCCTAAATCAGTGTTTTTCAATCTTGGAAGCTTGAAGATGAGTAGACTTCAACTCCCAGAACTCCCCAGCGAGCGGAGTCGAAGTCCACTCATCTTCAAGGTCCCAACCTTGACAAACAAACTTAAATCAATAAAGTCAGGTTCTAGTATTTCTTGTGATATCTGTTTCCAGGGCCGATACGGGTTCAAAGCCTAGTTCTGCCACAGATGTACTGAAGATAGAAATTCCCAATCGGTATACGAAGAAAACAGGACACAATTCTGAGCCTCAGCTTCAGTTTGTATAATAAGTGGGGGAAACAGGGACTCGGACTAAAGGAAAACAACCAACTGATCAGCAGGGGCTCAACTAGTTTCCTCTGCAAATCTGAAGCCACATCTGGTAGGTCCATCATCTCATTCTCCTCTTTTTTTAAAAAAAAAAATTCACCCCCTCATACACACTGGAGTAAACGAATAAATGCGTGTTTTGATTCGTACCGGTGCTTCGCTAAATGTCTCCTGCATGTTTCGTACTGGGACAAGTGACTTGCAAAGGGTTGCCCTCTCTGAACAACCAAACCAAGCATTTCTTTCTTTCTGACTGACAGATAAAATGGCTTCTCCTATAGTTTAATCGCAGCGGGCTACAGGGCTGTTTTCTGCCTTTGGAGACCCAGGGGCTGCTTTTATGCTTTGGAACAAAGCTCGTCTCAAAACTGTAACTGAATCCAAAGAGGGCAGGGGGCCTGGCTAGGTTGCAGATGTGCAGCACAGGCCCAGTAGAGAATGCCATCCCATTTCACCTCCCATGGAGCAGTCACCAATTAAAGACATCGGCTTCGGTAGCTCCAGGACAGAGGGATGGCAGAGTAGCTGTCATGTGCTAACTGGGATACCAGAAAACAGGAGTCTTAACAGACACCCTCATCACTGCTTTATTCCAGCAGGACAAGAAGTCCTTGACTTATGACCACAATTGAGACCCCACATTTCTGTTGCTAAGCGAGGCAGTTGTTAAGTGAGCTTGGCCCCGTGTTACCATCTTTCTTGTCACGCTTATTAAGTGAATCCCTTTGGTTGTTAGTAGCATAGTTGTTAAGTAGATCTTTGCCTGTCAGAAGGCCGCAAAAGAGGATCACATGATCCCAAGACACTGCAACTGTCATAAATATGAACCAGTTGCCAAGCGTCTGAATTTTGATCACATGACCATGGGGATGCTGCAATGGTCATAAGTGTAAAAAAATCTCCAGACATAAGTCACTTTTTTCAGTGACTTTTCAGTACCGTTGTAACTTTGAACGGTCACCAAATAAATCGTTGTAAATTGAGAACTACCTGTACTGTGGCAAAGCCTACGGAGGTGAAACTATATTTTACTTCTTTACCTTTCCTCTGATCTACAGACTCTGTTCTTAAAATGACTCATGTACACTTTGGGAAAAATCAAGTAAAAATATATAAGAGCAACTTAAGAACAATTGGACTATTGCTAAAATTCCAAGTATGTGTTGTTCTGATATGATTATCAAGATCCTCTTTGGATGTAAAAGATTGCAGTTTTACTCCTAATATCTCCACAAAGTACATAATGCTGGGCATTATCAACAGTGTGATGTGTGGAATAGGACTGATGCAGTGGTGGGTTTCAAATATTTTTCGAACCTACTCTGTGGGTGTGGCCTCCTTTGTGGGAGTGGCTTGCTGGCCATGTGACCTGGTGGGAGTGGCTTGCCGGCCATGTGTTCTCTCTCTCTCTCTCTCACTCTCTCTCTCTTTCCTTCCTTTTGTCTCTCTGTCCCTTTTTCTTTTTTTTCTTTCATCTCTCTCACTTTTTCTTTCTTTTTTTCTTCCTTTCTTTCTCTTTCTCTTTCTCTCTCTGTGTGAGTCTGTCTCTCTCTCTCTCTCTGTGTGTGTGTGTGTGTGTGTGTGTGTGTGTGAGTGGTGGGTTTCAAAAATTTGACGAACCGGTTCTACGGAACTGGTGCTAACTGGTAGGAACCCAATGCATCAGCCAAACTGGGCAAATAGTAGTTAAGGAACCAGATCTGAAATTAAGAGAATGTGAGCTCTAATCCCACTTTAGGTGTGAAAGCCCATTAGGTGATTTTGGCCAGTGACTCTTTCTCAGCCCAACACAACTCACAGGGCTGCTGTTATGGGGAAAATAGGAGGAAGGAAAATTAGGTATTTTGATTTATAAAAATGAAAAAATTAAAAGCCCCCCTTGGCTACTAAATATGTAAAACAAATCCAGAAGCTAAGAATCAAATTTTCCATCCAAATCACATTTTTCTTACTCTGGCTGTTGACTGTCAGAGTCTATGTTGCAGGAAAGGTCAACTTAATCGTGGACATTTAAGTTACTCAACTGAATGAAAGCCAGATTATATTGGACTGGTTCCATCCTATGATTATGCAGCTTCTCCTCACACCCTTTCTGATCTCTTCATGTTAGATGGGAGCATTTCAATCTGGGAAGTTTAGACATATAATTGTGGCTGATGTGATGGGGTTGATACTTGAGATAAAGGAAGACAGTCTGACTTTGTTTAAACATTCAATACCTCTTTCAGATGAATATCACATACAGGGAGGCTGGAGTATCTTCTGTACTTCAAGCTATTGTTTAATAAACAGTCTCTCCCAAATCAAATTATCCAGAAAGTTGAATAATGCTTGCACAAAACTTTTGAATTCTCTTTCAGCCCTCACTAAACATGATGCCCATATATCTGTTCCAGGGGTGGGCTTCAAAAATTTCAGCAACGGGGTCTCTGTCTGGGTGCTGGGTGGGTGTGGCCATGGTGGGCGTAGCAAGGTTGGCCTCCTGCACCTTGGTAGGGGGCCTGTTTTCACCTTCCCCAGGCTCCGGAGGCTTTCCTCGAGTCTCTGGGAGGGCGAAAACTGCTTCCCCCAGGCTCCGGAGAACCTCCGGAGGCTGGAAACGGGCTTGTTTCCGGTTTTCCAGAAGTTCCGGGAGGCCTGGTTTCCCCTCCCCCTCCCGGAGCCTCCAGTCAGGCCCTGCACTTACCTCGCATCCAAACAGGCCGTGTGGAGACTCCTTGGAGGGGCAAGGCGGGGTGGTAGGGGCAGGGCCAGCCAGGGGTGGGATTTGGAGGTTCTCTGAACCAGCTATAACGTTAGCTACAGGTTCTCCCAAACTCGGGCGAACCCATAGCAGCCCACTCCTGATCTGTTCCAACTTAGCTACTGGGCTTCAGTTGTAAGTGAATTACATATTAAGAATAATCGATTGCTATTTCATTCTGGTTCTTCCATTTTTAAATTTTCCACAAAATGCTGACTACCTTCATGAAATAAGAGAAGTGTTTGCAAAAAAGTCCTGCTGGGAAGAATAGCTTCAGTAGTCAAGATAAATAGTTTGGTGAGAGAGAAGTTAAGCACCAAATCCAAAGTTCCGTCCCCTACCCCCACAGCTTTTCTCTGGGTGGCAAAATTTTACGACATGCGTTTGCACAGCCTGGCCTGTTCCTGTAGGCGGATTTTCACAACACAGTAGGCTGAAATGAGACTGACTAGCTGGTGACCCTGGGCTCTGAATCATGGTTGAGCATTTCAACCAGCCTGTTTCTGAGCTTTTAAATAATTTCTTGTTCCATACAACTTTATGTGTGATAATACTGACATCTCAGCTGTGCGTGAGGAAAGTCAACTGCGAAGGTTATTTTCCTACTGTTCAATTCTTGCCTTATCCCCCACCTACCCAGCCTGATCCACATTAAGGAAAGCGATTAGAAACTATTCTCCCTTTAAAAAAAAATACTTTAAATATCCCCGCCACTCTCCTTTGAAGGATCAGCTATAGCCTTACTATTATCATTTTTCTTTATCATTCAACAGCCCCAGGCCTGCCGGAACAGTAATTTTTTATTGTAAGTAATTTGTGCGTGTGTGTGTGTGTGTGTGTGTGTGTGCATGTGTTTGTTTCTTCACTTCACTTAAACAAACTCTATCTCAATTTGAGAGAGAGTTTGTTTGAGAAGAGAGGGGCAGCCTTATTTGAGAAGAGAGGGGCAGTCCTCCAGAAGAGGCGGGTCTTTTACCCACCTCTGCTGGAGGACTGGTGCTTTCTTTCTTATGCCCGCTGTGCCCCCCATCCCTTTCTCCTCTCCCCCCACTGGGAGCCCGTCCTGCTCCTCTCCCCCTTTCCTCCTCCTCCTCCTCTCCCCTTTCTTTGCCGGCTGCAACTGAGCGAGGAGGCACCGTGGGGCCAGGCCCCTCGCACCGGCGTCCAGCCCGCTGGAGCTTGCTGCACCGGGGGAGGAATGAGACCCCGTTGTTCTACGGAGCCCAACTCCACTTCAGTGGTGAAGAAGAGGAGGAGGAGGAGGAGGAGGAGGAGGAGGAGGAGGAGGAGGAGGAGGAGAGCGGTGAGGTTTTGTGCCAGCCGGTTGGCCAGGCGGGGAGTAGGTCAGGCGGGGGGGGGTGGGCTGGCTGGCTGGGGAGGGGGGGATCATGGCTGCTCAGGTGGCTCCCGAAGCCATGCCAAAGCCCGCCGCTGCTTGAGTGGGGAGGAGGAGGAGGAGAGCGGTGAGGCTTTGTGCTGGCCGGCCGGCCAGGCGGGGAGTAGGTCAGGTGGTGGGTGGGTGGGCTGGCTGGCTGGCTGGCTGGCTGGGGAGGGGGGATCATGGTTGCTCAGGTGGCCCCCAAAGCCCCACCAAAGCCCTGCTGATGTGTCTACCATACAGGCGGGATGCGTCCCGCTCTATGGCCGACATGGCGGCAGGGCCCCGGCGCCATGTCCGCCATACAGCGGGACGCATCCTGCTCTATGGCGGACACAGCGCTGGGACTTTAAATCCCTGCCGCTGTGTCCGCCATACAACAGGACGTGTTGGGGCTTCGGGGGCGGCTTTCAGAAAGCCACGCTGGGGCTTTGGCGTGGCTTTCCGAAAGCCCCACCGAAGCTCCGGCACTGGCAGAGATATGGCGGCAGAAATAGGGTGGCTTTTGCCCGCTTGCCTCACCAGCCATAAACCTCACCGCACGTCACTGGTATTAAGACTAGTGAGTCTGTTTCCTGCCTAAAAACATGTTTCTCCATTTCTCATCCAGAGAAATAAAATATTCTGCCTTTTTAATATTTCCTAGAATATTTCATTCTTCTAGGAGAGGGATGTGTGCTAACTTCCTATACTTTTAAACCCGCTCTTAAAGGAAGTTTCTTTTGCTATTCTTTAATAGCAAAAACAAGGGAATATTAGGGCATCAGGCACGCTTTGAAAGGTAAATAGAGGAAAGTTCTTCAGTTCCGTAGGAGGTAACTGCGTTGTTCAATGTCTATGGAGATTCTCAGTTATCCAGGTCATAGTTGTCCCAAAGGTACTTTTTCAAGAAGCAACTGGATTTTCTCTTTTTTCTTTGGAGATGTTTTGCTTCTCATCCAAGAAGGTTCTTCAGCTTCAGAGAGCTGAAGAAGCTTCTTGGATGAGAAGGGAAATGTCTTCAAAGAAAAACCAGGAAGTTCAGTTGCCTCTTGAAAAAACAGCTTTGGAACGTAAGATAGTCCTCGACTTATGATCGCAATTGTTGCTACGGGGGACATTTTGTTGGGTGAGTTTTGGCCCATTTTACAGCCTTTCTTGCCACAGTTGCTAAGTGAATCACTGCAGTTGTGAACTTAGTAACACAGTTGGGAGGTAAATCTGGCTTCCCCCTGACTCTGCTTTTCAGAAGGTCACAAAAGGAGATCACCTGACCCTGGGACATGGCAACCGTCATAAATACGAAGCTGTTGCCAAGCGTCTGAATTTTGATCATGTGACCATGGGGATGCTGCAATGGTCATAAGTGTGAAAAATGGTCATAAATCACTTTTTTCAATGTTATGCTATTGTTGCTATTCCAACGGTCACTAAAAGAAGTGTTGTATGTCAAGGACTAACTGTACTTTATTTATTGCTGGCCCCTGAATTGGTGGGAAGAATCCTAAGCATGGAACTGTAAGGGCAGAAGAGCCCCTGTTGCCGCCTGCTGCCCCTCCTTCAGCTCCAGCCCCCCCCCCCTTTGCCATTCCCAACTATCTGTCTCCGATAATCTCTTGATGTCCTTTCAAAACCAATTACTAGATTAATTGACTCAGGAAAAGATGCGGTTGAGGGCTGGAGCTGCCCAGATTTATTTTCTAATAGGCCGCAGCGGACATGGCTGGTGTCGAGGGAGATTTACTGTCTCCCTAATTCAGCGACAGTTCAAATCTGTGATTAATAAGGTTTTTCCACCAAGATCATAATTTACTCTCTCTCTCTCTCTCTTTTTAATCAGTGGAAACAGCAACTGGCTCCTCATCATCCTCAATTACAAAAATATTAAAGCCAGCATGTGTGGCTGAGTGGTTGCTGCCCAGCTGGGGAATGTTTCTTTAAATCATTGCCAAGTTAACATAACAATAAGTTACATTTGCATTTGAAAGGAAGCAGCTGAATGTTGTCTGGGGATTGTTAGGCATCAGGGTCCTGATTTAACTTGTTCCCAGGGCTGCCTCTAGGGGCAGTAGACTGCTAGAGATTGGCTCTCTGTGTGTCTTTTTCTTTCTTTCTTTCTTTCTTTCTTTCTTTCTTTCTTTCTTTCTTTCTTTCTTTCTTTCTTTCTTTCTTTCCTTCCTTCCTTCCTCCCTCCCTTTCTCTCTCTCTCTTTTTCTTTCTTTCTTTCTTTCTCTTTTTCTTTTCTTTTTTCCCTCCCTCTTTCTTTCTTTCTTTCTTTTTTCTTCCTCCCCGCCTTCTTTCTTTCTTTCTTTCTTTCTTTCTTTCTTTCTTTCTTTCTTTCTTTCTTTCTTTCTTTCTTTCTTTCTTTGTCTTTCTTTCTCTTTCTTTCTCTTTCTTTCTTTCCTTCCTCCCTCCATCTTTCTGTCTTTCTTTTTCTTTCTTTTTATTTTTTTCTTTCCTTTCGTTCCTTCCTTCCTCCCTCTTTCTTTCTTTCTTTCCTTCCTTCCTCTTTCTTTCTTTCTTTCCTTCCTTCCTATCTTCCTCCCTCCCTTCCTTTCTCTCTCTCTTTTTCTTTCTTTCTTTCTTTCTTTCTCTCTCTCTTTTTCTTTTCTTTTCTCCCTCCCTTCCTTTCTTTCTTTCTTTTTTCTTCCTCCCCGCCTTCTTTCTTTCTTTCTTTCTTTCTTTCTTTCTTTCTTTCTTTCTTTCTTTCTTTCTTTCTTTCTTTCTTTGTCTTTGTCTTTCTTTCTTTTCTTTCTTTCCTTCCTCCCTCCATCTTTCTGTCTTTCTTTTTCTTTCTTTTTCTTTTTTTCCTTTCCTTTCCTTTCCTTCCTTCCTTCCTCCCTCTTTCTTTCTTTCTTTCTTTCCTTCCTTCCTCTTTCTTTCTTTCTTTCTTTCCTTCCTTCCTTCCTTCCTTCCTTCCTTCCTTCCTTCCTTCCTTCCTTTCTCTTCTCTTCTCTTCTCTGTACTTGGTAAATTCCCTGGCTGTTTCAGATCCTAGTGAATGGGTGAGTGGACCTAGGTGCATGTGGGGGGGGATGGGGTGTTTACGCCTCTTGACTCCTGGCAACTGCCTGGAAAACTCCCTGCACTTTTCTTGGCAACGCTTCAGAACTGGTTTGCCATTGCTTCCTTCCTAGGACTGAGAGAGAGTGACTGGCTCAAGGTCATCCGGCTGGCTTTCTTGCTTAAGGCTGGATGAGAACTCCCTGTCTCCCAGACTCTCAGTTTCTAGCCTGGTGCCTTAACCACTACATCAAACTGAGAATGCTGCCCTTTATCTAAAACATGGTGGGCTCTTCAAATATTGTTACTGGGTAATAAATGTGTAACAAATTGCCTTAGTGTGTTTTCCATCATCCCTTTTTGTTGACTGGGATTGTTGAATGCAAACATCAGGAGGTCATAAATCAAGGACAACCTGTACATTGAACTCCAATACTGGAATTGAGGACAGGAATTGTAATCCAGTATGTGAGGAAAATGCTCAGCCAGAGAGTTTGATATCGAGTACCCAACAGGCTGTCCTCAGCTTACAAGCATTCGTTTAGCAACTGTTCAAAGTTGCAACAGTGTGGAAAAAAAGTGACTTATGGCCAGTCCCTGCACTTATGACGGTCGCAGCATCCCCACAGTCATGTGATTGAAATTAGAAGAGCTGTGTGACTGTAAATCAAGGCTTACCTGTAGTTATTAGTCTGTCATTCAAACCTGGCTCTACAACTCCTCCCTCCTTGTTTTGGGGTTGGAGAGAAGGGAGGAAAGGGAGTAATTAGCATTGGAATCAAGCACAAGCTGGACCACCCCTTAGGACAACAAAGCACAAGCACGCCGGGCTGCTGAGATGCCGGAGTGGAGCAGCTCTGCATGGGTCATTTCATCACTTCCCCATCCAGCCTTCCTTCCAAGAGCAGAGCTGGCATTTATTGGCCAATGAAAAAAAATAATCCATTGGAAGCTGGCCAAATTCCACTCACGCGGAACTAGCTTTGGAAGGAAGGCTGGGAGCCAAACTCTACATCGCCAACATCCTTCTGGTAGCGGGATAGCAGCCTTCTCCCACTAGGCCGCTTTAGGACACGAGGTTTTCAGTGCTTGCTGGGCAGAACCCACAAATCTTTTCAAAGGATTCCCCCTTCCCTACTGCTCTCCATCCATCCTTGAAGCAGCAGAAAGCTACATGAGACCGGCATGGCATTTGCTACCCCAATGCCCATCTGTCTTGTCCCAGTTGTTTGTGTTTCAAGCCACAGCGGTCAGTCACCGGGTTTTTCTCCAAGGACATTGGGGGAGAAAAGTTAACAAATACCACACACTTATTTTACTGCTCTTGGGTGATGTTGAAAAGAAGCAGGCAACAGAGAGTGTGGCAGAGGTGGGTTCAGACCAGTTTGGCTGAACCGGTAGTGGTTTGGCAGTCTAGGTCTCTAGAACCGGCAGTGACCCAGGCCTGCCATGCCCCTGAGCTGGTTCTCCTACAGGGCCGCCATCTTGATTTTTGATTCTGCGCATGTGCAGAAATATATATATATATATTTCTTTTTTAAATGTTTTGCGCATACACAGATCTATTTTTGTGCAAATGTGCACATGCGCGAACTGGCAGTAATGCTGGGAGCAATCCACCCCTGGTGTGCAGGTAGTTCAGTCCTCGACTTACGGCCGCCACAGGGGAGCCCAAGGTTTCTGTTGCTAAGTGAGATGTTTGTTATGTGAATGTTGTCCCATTTAGCGGTCTACCTTGCCACAGTTGTCAAGTGAATCATTGCCGTTGTTAAGTTAGCAATACGGTTGAAGTGAATCTAGCTCTCCCCCCATTGACTTTGCCCGTCAGAAGGTCGCAAAAGGGGATCACAGGACCCCGGGAACCTGTAACCGTCATAAATGTGAATCAATTGTCAAGCTTCTGAATTTTGATCATGTGACCATAGGGCTGCTGCAACAGTTGTAAGTGTGAAAAGTGTCACTTTTTCCAGTGCTGTTGTAAGTTGGAACAGTCACTAAACCAACTGTTGAGGACTACCAGTATTAACTGTGGCACAGTTACAGACTTTCGCCTTTTACTTTTGCTAGTGCAGTTAATTTTTTTTATGATGCTGATGTTTAATAAATACCAAGCTATTGTTTTGCTAACAATTTTGAATGGGATATATGCTTGTTCCGATCTGGATACAGGGATAAATTGGGAATGGGGTAGGTGCAAACAAATTAGCCACAGTGATTCTCCATACTACACAGCTCCACCTTCTCTGAATTAATCCAGATGTGACATCATTTTGTGCCCAACTATCTTGAATTTAAAACTTGGTTTTGCTCTTCAATAGATTTGAAACAGGCTGCACAGAGACAATACACTGGGGCTGTGAACCTTTATTTAATAAATTAAATGATGTCAATTAAAAGGAAAATAATTATTAACTACCCAAAGAAGGTAGACATCTGTCCAAAATGCTATGCTTTTTCCAGAGGCAAGGAATCATTGTCACCTGTTCTGACCCCCTTTTCCATCCAGTAACAAAAGCCGAGACAAGCGTAAAATGGAATGTCCTTTAATAACAAGACCAGAATCTCGGTGGCTGAAAGCCAAATAAACAAATAGATAAGGACCTTGGCAGCAAGGCTGACAAACCTTGGCAGCACTTCAGACAAACTCTGGCAGTAATCCAGCCTGCCAAGTTTGTTTCTCTTTAGTCAAAGCATTGACTTCTGCAAGAAGGGTGTGGCACAAGCAGTCTCTTTTATAGTCTGGAGAGGAGCTTAATGACCATCAGCTGAGCGTAGTTATCTCCTGTAATTACGTAGTTGTTCTTGACGCCGAGTAGCCCTTCAACGGCGTGCATCCCGGAACAACTCACTGTTGGTTTCTGGATCACTCTCTCTTGTCTCCTCCCCACTGATCCAAGGCTCAGGCGCCACCTGGTGGCCGACCAGTCTCTCTGCACCCTGGTCGGAGTCGGAACCCTGTCCAGGGTCCTCCACATCCTCCAGGACTGACTCATAGGGCCCCTCGCTGTCGGAGTCTGGTGGCAGCTCCAACGGCTCCTGCCGGGCCACAACAGTCACCTATCCTAGCTGTCTTTATTACACCAGCTGTGGCGGGGGGGGAAGCATGCTCTTTTAGCTGAGTTTTTATTATATTATCATGTGAGTCAATATGGGTACTTAACTATTATTCATGCTTAGTCAGAAAGAGAGGTCCGAACTCATGGTCCGAAAAAACTTGTTTTGGAAAAGTGCCAATAATTGGATAATGAAGCGAAGATGTCCTTCAGGACCTCTCAGGAGAAAAGCAGGAAGATTTGGATCCTTTTAAGAACAAATTTTCCCAGAGGGCCTGGAGCAAGATTATGGATTAGAGTGGCAAACTTAAAAATGAAAAGTGATTTTTCTTAATTAAAATGAATATACAGGCAGAGAGAAATAGGTAGGACTGTCATAGTTTCATGATGAGTTTGGATCACAAAGGAAGGAATAGAAAGCCCCCTACCTAAAGAAGATATTTGCTTTCCATGAAACAGAAAACAAAGTAGGTAATAATCCTAGCATGTTAAGCAGTTTACAATTAACAAGCATATTGATTCTCGATCCAACATTTGAATATATAAGAAACCAGACCATTCGAACAACCAGTCAACAAGAGAACCAATCAGCTGCTCAGAATTTAAATATAGCTCCAAACGAACAACCAATCACACAACCTACCCTGGCACACAAGACATTCATAAGCTAAGGAGAACAGGACAAGGAAATCCTGCTGATGGCATTACCTAGTGTGGTAACGAAACATTCAAAAACGAAATTGAACCAAACTTGGAGAGCAAATTGCTGCCAAAATAATCCTAGCTCCTGGCGACAATATATTTTGAACTCATGTCCAGAGGTCTGCAACTGGTTTCAGACCTTAACTGTAGTGACAGCTTTTATAATTTGGACAGCCAATTGACTGTCCAAATTCCTATGATTAGGTTTGGTAATAATAGTAACAACTGCCACTGCTAACATGAATCTTGCTGCTTTTATGTACAAGTCAGATTCAAAAGACCTTTCCCCCCAAATAATTTTTCCACTCCAACTGATTGATTAAAACTAGGAATAAATGAGCTGTGTCAAGCCAATTTGGCAATTTAAGGGTTTGTTTTGTTTTCCTTTTTAAGTTTCAATGATCCCTCATTGACTGAATTTTAATAGATGGTGGTCTAGGTATCATGTTGTCCTGTGAAAACACAGCTTGCAGAGATTGTAGCTTGTGCATGTGCTGCTGTATTTCTACAAGTTTTTTAGGGTGACTTTTTAAAGGATAGATTGTTTCACTACCCACTTGACAGGTTTCCCACAGTTTTAAAGTTGTAGAAAGCACTTTGCCATTATCAGTAATTTGCAAAGTGCTTGTTGATAATTGCCGACATAGCAGGAGATAGCGTGAGAAGCTTTACCAGGCATCAGGGATTATGACTTGCAATGCTTCATCCAGTCTCTCTTACCCAGAGGATGTGATTAAAAAAATATCGAAGTCTCCCCAGCATGTAAAAAACAGTCATTTTGGCTTAATGTTACAATGTTAGATTAGCATCGAGCAGACCTGCCTTCTAGATACCTTGAACCACAGAAGTTGACTTCAGCCCTCATATTCTCTCAGCCCAATCTATTTCACAGATTGTTGTAGGAAAAAAACTGGGATAAAGAGAAACATGTATGACACATGGGATTCCTATATGACAGATAATTTTATCTATCTATCTATCTATCTATCTATCTATCTATCTATCTATCTATCTATCTATCTATCTATCTATCTATCTATCATCTATCTACTTACCTACCTACCTACCTACCTACCTATTTACCTACCTACCTGTGGTGGGTTTCAAAATTTTTTGGAACCTACTCTGTGGGTGTGGCCTCCCTTGTGGGAATGGCTTGCCGGCCATGTGACTGGATGGGAGTGACTTGCCGCCCATGTGACCGGGTGGGAGTGGCCTACTGCCCATGTGACCAGGTGGGAGTGGCCAAGACGGCATCATTGAACTCTTTGCCCCAATGGGTGAACTACAATAACATTAAAATAAGTACAAAAACAATAAAAGAGGCACTTACAGCAGGAAGATGACTGTTCTTGCCAGTCTTCAGTATAACTGACTCCAATGAATGGGCTGCACAAAGAAGAGACACAGAAATGAACTCTTTCATTGCCATCATTGGGATGAAACCAGCACACAAAACAATAAAGACAGCTACTTACAGAGGGAAGATTACTGCTTTGCTGATCTTCTGCACCACCACCTCACCACCTTGCTCCAATAACCTGCACAAAGGAGAGACACAGAAAACAAGACTTTAATTGCAAGCACTGCATTAGGATGAAACAAGCACAAAAAATAATAGAAAAGGAAAATTACTGTCCTTTTTTCCATCTTCTGCACTACCACCTCACCGCCTTGCTCCAATAATCTGCACAAAGGAGAGACACAGAAAGCAAGACTTTACTATCTCAAGGATGAACCCAGCACAGAGCACACCCAGCAATAAAGATAGGTACTTACAGAGGAAGGATCGCTGGTTTTCCGGTCTTCTGCACACCACTTAGATCGGTCCAAGTAGCTATTCAGAAGTTAGTGGTTAGAACCAATGGTAAAGCAAGATATGGAATTAAAACTAGAAATATTTTGTTGGCTATTTGAAAGGGGGTACAATATATATTTAATTTTACACATATTAGCAGCTGCTGGAATTGTGTTTGCACAACAGTGGAAAAACAGAGATATGAAAATGAATAAATATTACAATGTGCAGGAATAAATAAATTGACAATTAAAATCAAGAAAGCTTTGAATACTTTTTCATGTGGGATTTGTTTTAGCAATTGCTAACGGAAACAGAAATCCAAAAGTATGAAAGAAAGCACCAATAATGTAAGGAAAGGTCCCTAAAATGTATAAGGAAATATTACTATATCATTATTAATGTGTAGATAACTGCGGGACATTACACACTCACAGAAACTATGATAGTGCCAGGAAAACACCAAAAAATAAGAATCCCCCCCAAAAGACTGCAAATGAAACCAGTTTTTCCCTAACCCTAAGGACAGGAAAGACAAAGCCACTGGAATAAAAACCATCAAGGCATTGTGGAAAATTATAAAGGACTGTGCCAGGAAGCTCACAGAACCAGCAACCACCTCACAATTACCTAAATAACGAGGGTGAAACACACGAAATCTGGCAAAGCTGCCTTGCACCAACCTGGTCTGCCCATAGAAAAGCAGCCACTTTGAGACACATAAACCATGCACCAACCTGCTCACTTAAAAAAAAACATATTGCATCACAAAGAAAACATTTGCAAAAAGGAATAACATTTCTTGTAGTAAATATATTTTATAGACAATTAAAAAATAAAAATCTCCTAAAAATAATTTAAAAAAGATATTCTATAAATAAAAAAATCCTTAAAAACCATTGTTAAGTATTCCACCAGCAATAATTTATACTGTAACTATTTTAAGGTATTGTACCAGCCATAGTATACTGTAACCATTATTCCACCAGCAATAATTTATACTGTAACCATTTCAAACTATTCCACACAGAATAATTTAAAATGAAACCATTAAAAATATTCCATACACAATAAATTACAAAACTAAAAAAACTAAAAAAAAATCTATGCACATTTTAAAGTATTGAGTATAGAATTTTTAAAAATGGTTTATTTTAATTTATTTTGGATAGAATCTTTTTTTTAAATAGTCTAAGACAATTTTAAAAAAGAATCCACACAGAATAAATTGAAGTAAAACATTTTAAAATATTCTATACTCAATACTTTTAAGTAAAACTATTTTAAAAAATTCTATGCACAATAAATAAAATATTATTTAAAAAAACATTAAAAAAATAAAAGAAAAAAACCCGGGTCACTTACCAGCAGGCAGAATCAGCAGCACTCCGATGCAATGGATCCAACTCCGATGTGATGGATGGAAGCAACAGGGAGCAGGCAGGCAGAGAGGCAGCAGGAACAGGTAAGACACTGGACTGGAGGGACAAGGCCAGGATTGTCAGTAAGCAGGTCACCTGGCAGGCTTTGCTAGCTAGGCGAGGCTGGAGAGGGGGGGGCGGGGGCCTTTCAGCTGCGTGGTGTACGCCAGCCCGTGGCTTTTGCTAGGGAAGGCCTGAAGGCCTTCCCTTGTGAAAACTAGGCCGCTGCTGCTACCGCCACTACCGCCAGCCCACGGTTTTCTCTAGCTTTCCCTTGCAAAAACTAGGCTGCCGCCCACCTGCCTTCGGCCGCATGGCGTATACCAGCCCACAGCTTTCGCTAGGGAAGGCCTTCCCTTGCAAAAGCTAGGCTGCCGCCGCCCACCCACTTTCGGCCACATGGCGTACGCCAGCTTGCGGCTTTCACGAGCTGGCGTAAGCTAGCTTCCCTCCTGAGTCCCGCCGCTCCCCTCATGCTTAGTTGCTTACCTGAGGAAAGCAGCAAATTCCTGGAAGGTGAAGTGAAGGGAGGACCGATCAGCTCAGGAATGAGAGAGAGTAATGTTGGCCGTTGGCGCCTCGCTTTTAAACAGATCGCCTCCAGCCTGCTCACTGATTGGCTGGACTCCAGTCTCCAGCCAATCAGGGAGCATCAGGCTGGGCTAGCCTAGTTTAGTGCGGACGGGTGGGGGAGCGAGTGAGCTGCGATGGGACGGCAAGGGCGATTGAGCGACATGGCCGGTGCCGGCGTTCCCAGAAGTTACTTACTTATGGGTCCACCATCCAACTGGTTCGCACGAACCAGTGTGGACTGGTAGAAACCCACCACTGCTACCTACCTACCTACCTACCTACCTACCTACCTACCTACCTACCTATCTATGCTCGATAGATAAACAACTCTGCTAAACAAGTAATCCCCACAACACTGTCAAATTATCTACTAAGACTGCATTGCTATTATTCTTCTCTTCCTTCCTAGTACCTATTTCTTTCCACTTATGACTATAACCATGTTGCTTGTCTTTACAATTTATATTGTTTTATTTGTTTTCTAGTATAATTTGATTGCTTATTAGTAACCTATGACTATCACTCGGTGTTGTATCTTGAGATTCTTGATGAATATATTCTATTTTAATTTTTTTTATGTACAGTGAGAGTATATGCACCAAAGACTTGTGTGTCCAATCACATATAAAGAATTCTATATTATCTATCTATCTATCTATCTATCTATCTATCTATCTATCTATCTATCTATCTATCATCCATCCATCCATCCATCCATCCATCCATCCATCTATCATCTGTCTGTCTGTCTGTCTGTCTGTCTGTCTGTCTGTCTATCTATCTATCTATCTATCTATCTATCTATCTATCTATCTATCTATCTATCTATCTATCTATACCTACCTACCTACCTACCTACCTACCTACCTACCTACCTACCTATTTTTAAAACACCCATCTCCCCCAACAATTACTTTTATTCTTCTCATATTTTATTTAGAAGTCAAATGAGACTGTTGTGGTTAAAGCTTCGAGCTAGAAACCAGGAGACTGTGCGTTCTAGTTCCACTTTAAACCAGGCTCCCTCAGTCCTAAGAAGCAGGCAATGGCAAACCAATTCCAAAACCCTTGCCGAGAAACTGCGGGGACTCATCTAGGCAACCTCCAGGAGTCAACACTGACTTGACATATACACAAGCACACATAAATTTAAAAAAAAATAAAAAATCAAATACAAAAGAAAGTCCTAGAAAACTAACAAACTGAAGTACAAAGGTTGGAGATGGTAGATGGTTGGATGTGAGAAAAAGAGAACTAGAGGAATATGGAGGAATATGGAGACCATGATTCTTTTATATCACCACACAAAACCTGGAGGAAGAAAGGCTTAGCTGAAAAACATGGTCCCTGTGTAGATTCTGCTTTATATTCCCAGGTATTAAGATAAATAAAATGAGGAAGGCTAAAATGTTAGGCAAGCTGGAGATATCAAACATCCATCCTGCTGTTCGTATGGGATGCTGGGATGTTGCATACAGGTTGATGTTCCTTTAATATACATTGCAAATCCAAATGAAATACCCAGTTTAGAAAATGGTTAGTGTAAACGGTAGGGCTGGTGGTGCTTTAGAAGTGATCCAGGGGTTCTTGGGAGCAGGTACAAGTTCAGCAGTTATCTCCTATTCATTATAGTAATTCAACATATATGAGCCTAAAGAGAACGATGCTTTAAAGGGTCCGTTCAATAATGCCTCTTAAATGACAGCATCTTTCTCCCCATCCCCGGCTTATGCAGAAGCCTGGAGGAGTTAAACTTCTTTAGTGAAGAGCAGAGAGGTGTACTGCTTGTACGAAGGTCCAAAGCACTTCTTTTGAATTGTGCACACAGGCCTAGTAAATGTTTATTGTTCTGCCTATGTGGAAAGAAACAACTAAAGTCTACCTTATGATTATTGAATTGGACTACCGACTTGTGTGAGCATTGATTTAGTGACTGTAGAATAGTTTATGGCCTTTAAACCTCAAATGATCCATGGGGAGGATTTCCATCTCAGGACCTGAAAAAAAGCACCGTGGAGTCAGTCCACTTTGGACTTCAGAGAGATTGGGAGGAAGTGGGAGTCTAAATTGACAGCAAATAGAGCACCCATCTAGGCAGAAGAGTTGTAAATGGTTTGAAAGCACAATTTTTTAAAAATTAACTATGGCTGAGTCTGGTAATGAACTACCGGTCTATGTGAGATTTCTTGGGAAACTAGCAAAGAATAAAGGATCTGAAGTAAAATAAAGACATTCCAGGCAATGTGTGGGGGAAAAAAGAAGGTATTATATACAGAATATACAGCGGTGGGATTCAGTTGGTTTGGACTGGTTTGCACGAACCATCAGTTCCGGTGACCATATGGCCCCGCGCACCCACCTCTGCGCTTTCCTGGTCTATATTTCCCTGGTTTTTTTAGCTCAGCTGATTCACGCGGCACAACGGATGGCCACACATCAACAGTTTTACTCACAGGTGCTGACATAGAAGGTAAGTTTTGAAGCTTAAAAAGGTCATTTTTTGAATGCTGCACATGGGTGCAAAGCGCAGACTCACTGAACCGGTTTTTAAACTGGTTGCATCCCACCACTGAAAATATACAAGGAACCTACAAATCATTTATTGGGACAGGAATGTTGTTTAACTGAGAGAAGTGAATCAAACAAGTCTCTAGATGTTTTTAGACTGCATGTTCCATAATATTCTCTAGTTAAAATATTGATGCAACTGTTTCTATTCTTTTTTTACAAAAATATATGGGTGCTTTCTAAAAATGTAACTTAAAACAATGCATAAAAGCCTACATTACACATTTTACAAAATGGAAAATATGCTTTCAATAACAAAATAGCAGTAAAAGCAACAATAAAAAAGTTAAAAATTGTGCCATGATTAGTAGCACTGAAAAGATAAAAATAATGCCAGATATAACCTGTTTTGGAAAAGGATTCCAAAACGTTGATTCTACTATGATTGTGTGGCAATCTTTATTCAATTAGGACTATAGTTGGTACACCAACTTGAGCTTCTAAAAATGTGTTTTGCACCACAGAGGCCACTTGTGCTTCTAATGTCCAAGATGAATCCAGAAGGATCTCCAAATTACAAATTTTATTCTTAAAATACAGTATATGTCAATCCCATCCAGATAGGTTGAACTTGGATTGAGAAACCATCCACCAGCCACATGTGGACAGAATTTCAATTTGTAGGCCTTTATCAAATCCATGCCATTGCCAAGCATTGATTTAGCAATTCCACCATCTTTGTGGGGAAAATACAAATATTGCTGGATATCAGTATATTAATGACGTCTTCAAATGTACAAATGAATTTGCTCAATGGTTTCATATTAAATGCTAAGCTCAACGGTGGTTAACATGGAATGTCATGGAACTCCACAGTGGAAAAACTGTGAGATCAAGCAGAACCACATCTTAGCATAAGCAAATCCATATTGCATCAGACCTGGAAGCCATCTTTTACATTTGGGGCTTCAGGCCTGCCACATGTTCTACTGTGGGAAAAAGGGAGGGGGGATTATATGGAGTATGGGTGATATATAGTCATAATAATATTCCTTTCTCAGAGTCAAGGCCACTTGTCCCTGTAGCTGCGATGAGGTGACTGGGAGGCATCTCCAGTTTTGGACCGTTCCTGATTGGGCCATGTGATGGACATGTGGGCAGGAACTTGAACTTTCACTTGGGTGGGGAAAACCTGGAAACTTTCAGATTTGGGTTTTCCCAGAGGTGCCAATATGACATTTCTAATAAAATGGAACTTTGAGGAAACTCAACTCTTGGAGTCTTCTTTCGTTGGGGGTGTTACTTGGAACCCTGACACATTGTCTCCTCTACCCTCTCAGTAAAGATGATCCAACAAGGTGCCCAAGATTGTTTTTGTAGCATAATTGAGCCTAAAACCCAATTGAAATAGATCTAGAAAATCACTTTCATCTAAGAATATTGTGATTAGCCATACCTGACATTTTTCCCATTCTGGCTAGAAATAGCTGGAGTAGCTAAGACTAGAGTTTCTCATGGCTACATCTTGATGATCGGATGTAGTTACTGTACAGAGGTACAAAGTAATTATTACTGCTTTTTATAAAGTAATCATGCCCAACATTGTCAGACCTGTGATCTGCCTTTAAACAAACTTGTACTCCATTTTTTCCACTTTTGTATCCTATGAGCATGAGGGTTATGCAAGCAATAGTAGCACACAGATTTTCTAACCTGCATCAGAGCAAGCTTTCTTTATTTTTCTCGCTGACATAGAAAATCTATTGGGTAGCCCTTAAATGTCGAGGTTGAATCTCTCCCTGGGTATTTGGTCGAGGGCAGCAATAGTTCACAATGTTCAAAGAAAAGGCAGGCTGATGAGGGGGGGGGGGACACTAATAGACTAGAAATGGAAGCAAAGTATGGAGCCTCCATGTTGAATTAATAAGTCACTAATCTTTTTTCAAACTGGTGTCTTCTGAATGAGTTAGGACCCATCCCAGAAGGTCATTCTGACTGGATGACATCAGTCTGGGTAAGACTGTGACAGTGCCATTCTGTTCAACTCCTAAAAAGGCTGCTGTTTCCTATAGCAACTAAGGCCAAGAATGGAAACTTCTCCAGCCCCAAAGCGGGGATTTTTTTGCACCTCATCCTAACAACATCCTTCTAGCCATACATCCCCATTATCAGAGCCCCTCTCCCCCCCCCATTTCTTCTCCAGACTTGCCTGTGAAAACTATCCAGACTTAAAGCCAATCAATTTCCAACGAGTAGCAGAGTTTGACGGGAAATTCATTCCAACTGGGGGCTTTGATTTATCTTTCAAATATACGGACAAGCGTGCGCATGATGGAGCCCATTAAAATGTTGGAAGATTGTTTTTATGATTGAAGTCTGTATTACACTTGCCATAAAGAAAGGCAGCGCAGAGTCATTAGCATTTCCATGATGTTATATTTCTGCCTGTCATGGGCCAATAATTCATCTTTACGGCTTGTCCCACCGCTAGCTCTTTGATACAATGAGTATAGAGTTAAGCAAAACTACAACAGGGAAGGAGAATCCGGGGAGCTGCCTGCCCTTCACGCCGCTATCGCCTCCTCTCCTAGAAATATTTTTTAGAGCACTGAAAGAACACATATGCAGAAAGTCATCCTTCCCCGTCACTAGTCTTCATCGCTCTCTCTTTCTGTCTCCTGGCCTCACTCCACCCCACTTCTGCTGCTCACTGATCCAGTTAAATGAAACTTATCTTGCCATTTTGACCCTTTTTACTCCTGCCTCCTTCCTCGTCCTCCCAGGCTCCTTGGGTTGTTATCATCAAACCAAAGAGAAGGGTTTTTTTAAAAAAAAATTATTATTATTAAAGCAATGACCTTGTCTTCCCTTCCATATTTAGCATGGTGGTTTTTTTTTTTAAGGAGCCAAGGGGAAAGAGGAAGAAAGAGCATCACATCTGGTCAATTAGACTACAATATGTGACATTCTGGGAACACCTTTCTTTGGTGGAAGTGAAGATGCTTGAATTTGAACTCCCATCATCAACCTCAGATGGTGTGGTCCTTGCAACCCTGATTACTGGGCTGGCTGGAAATGACGAAAGGGGTCATCTGAAGTTTAAAACAAGAGCCTTGTTATTGATGAATTGTCTGGATGGTTATTTGGGGTTCTTTTTTATTGCATGCTTATATCTCTGATTAAGTTGCTTTAGAATTGATAAACACCAGGCTGCAAGAATTTGTATGAATGGTTTCTATCAGAAAGGGCCGATCAGTGATTAAATTAAACAGCCTATCAATAGATGGCACTTGGTCAAGGAATGCCTTTATAACTAAACTGAAATAATAATACAGATACATATAAATAAGTTCCAGAATTAGATTTCTATACCAATGATTTCTTGAGTATACTGACATTTTTTTGCAGCTTTTTATCTGAAGTCAACCCTGTCCACCATCACACAAACATCTCCTCCAGAATGGCATTGGGGAAGATCATAAAACGATGTGTTTTATGTGGATGTTAATGTGAATGTATTCAATGTGAAATTGGGTAGAATTGCATAGAACTAGATTGCTTGCATGCAAATGCAATGATACGTCGGTAGTAAATACATCTTAATAATGAGTATAAAGATGAAATTCTTCTCTAACTCCATAGTAAGTTTCAGAGAATGATGAACAGCCAGTTATCATAAAACCCCCACAAAGAATCTTCCAGACAGTTGTGTCTGCAGGAAGCAGGTCAAGAAAGTCAAGATGGTGGCTCCAACCATGCCAATTAAACCCTGCCTTTCCAGACTTGTAATACTCATTTCCATCACTTATCAGTAAATGGCATATTTCATGCCATGCATGAATGTGTATAGAAACCACTTTTATTCCAAAATTTCTAACAATTGTTATTAGCCTTTGGAAATGTACGCATAAATACTAACATTCAACAAGTTTCTAACATTATCCATTGCAGTGAATGTCCAAATGTTGACATTCAAATATAAAGTTGATAAGCCTAAATAAAGGTCATAAGGCTTTATCTCCCATAGATTAGCAATAATAAAAATCAAAAGTAGATACTTGCTATGTTATATATGGACTGGTACCATGCCTTAAAGATGTCTATCTCAGTTGCTGGAGTAATAATTCAACATTCATTGTATTGATTTTTAGGTTATTCTTATGTGAAAGTGACTTGCACAACGTTTCCCATATGTCACCTAATCAGAGGATACTTCTCTGTCCGTTCCCAATTTTATCCTCCCTTATGTGAAGACTTACCTCTCTGGAGAAGGCTTTAAAATTGGGAAAGGTAGAAAGAAAAAGCGGAAGAGGATGACTAGCATCTCATTACAGGGATGATGGGTGCACTTTTGGAAGACTTGAAGGACCACGTTGGGCGAGATCATCATGGAGAAAATCTACCTATGTGGTCACTAACTTAATTAGTGACTTAATGGCACATAATCATGCTCAGTCTCATGTTAACTGCCCTAGTTGGCATATTATCTTGAACTTCCCTCTTCTCCCCTTTCCTCTTTATTTTCTAGTCTTTGATTACATTTGTATTATTTTCAAAACCCCTAATTAAAAATATTTTATTCTATTCATCCATTTCCACTCTCCCCCTTACCTACTCACTTTGCCTGCAACATTATACATATTTACTTCTGTACGTATACTGTATCTCTAAACATGCATATTTTGGACTTCAATATTTCTTACTTTGTACATGATGGGTGTGCCTGATACGCTATATGATTTAACAATGGTTTAAGTGTGTTGTGCAAACATAAACGTGCCATCAGCAGTGGATCATGAGAGGGCAATATTTGTCCAAAATATTACTGGAATATTGAGCTAAAATTGTTGCATTCTTCCTTGGTTAGCTGTGTTATGCAATCACCACAATAGTGTTTATAAGCCATTCTGTAAAAGTTATATGCCTCTCTGTTTCCTTTCTGTTGCTATCTTGTCTTTTCTCCTCTAAAAGATTGTTATAAGGTGTAGATTTATCTTTTTGAAAAAATTCTATTCATTTAAGTATTAATAATCCATTACTCTATTAAGCATTATGTAAAATGGAGCTGTGATATTATGTTTTGACAACAAAATAAATACTGCGTAGTTCAAATGTTTCCAGAGGGATAACCACGTTAAGTCTTTTGCCATAATATCAAATAGCAACATGGCATTAAAAACACTAGCAAATTTATTTTCATATAAGCTTTGGGGATTACAGTCAACTTCATCTGATACATAAAGCATTATCCTGAACTAAAAGAACATTTTTGCTTGAGGGACAAGGATGATAAAGATCAATGCAAGCTACAGACGGTAGTAACTACTTATTAACAATGGCCATTCACAAAACAAGGGGAACAAAGTGCATTTGTACATTGGTGAACTGTTGAGGATATATTAAATAAAGTGAGCCAAACTCTCCTTTAACATGTCCCTTTAAGTTTTTTGGCAATCATAAGAAAATGATTGCTTCTGCCATCTTTTGGATTTTTTTTTTCAATTTCTCACTCTAGTCTTCAATTATGGAACTGTATTTCCTGGTCATTTTCTATCCACGTATTACCTAAGTCTGACCCTGCTTAACTTTAAGATAAGATTAATTAGGTACTGCCTCCTATATACCGGTACATCAGAGGTGGTATTCAGCAGGTTCTGACCAGTTCTGGAGAACTGGTAGTGGAAATTTTGAGTAGTTCGGAGAACCGGTAAATACCATCTCTGACTGGCCCCGCCCCCATCTATTCTCTGCCTCCTGAGTCCCAGCCGAGGTGGCGCAGTGGGTAGAGTGCAGTACTGCAGCCACTTCAGCTGACTGCTAGCTGCAGTTCGGCAGGTTCACATCTCACCGGCTCAAGGTTGACTCAGCCTTCCATCCTTCCGAGGTGGGTAAAATGAGGACCCAGACTGTGGGGGCAATATGCTGACTCGGTAAACCGCTTAGAGAGGGCTGAAAGCCCTATGAAGCGGTATATAAGTCTAACTGCTATTGCTATTGCTATTGCTATTGCTGATCGGGAGGAAATGGGGATTTTGTAGTAACCTTCCTCTGGAATGGGGAGGGAATGGAGATTTTACAGTATCCTTCCCCTGCCACGCACACCAAGCCACATCAAACCCACCAACCATGCCCACAGAACCAGTAGTAAAAAAATTTGAATCCCACCACTGCAGTACATCCATTGGCATTGTTAAACCTCTGGAAAAAGAGTTTACTTCTTGATAAATTATTGTAACTCCTATTTTGCAATGAAACTGGCTGTCACAGTCCCTTTTTAAGGACCAGATGAGACCATAATTGATACACAACTCCTTTTAGATTTACGGTGTGGATGCACGCACAGCATGCTGTGGTGACTTTTCAAAGAATGTTGGCTGTCAAATTTAAAAGCAGGGAAATCTCACAGAAACCAAATAGCAATTACATCTTATTCAGACTCAAAATATAAAATAGTGGGCCTGCAAAAAATAATTAGCAGCCTTGAGTGCAAGATAGCACCCCACTTTCTTCCATTTTTCACGTGGAAGCAAACAGAGTTTGCGTCTTATTTTGATGAAATAGCGGGGTGGTGCGATGGCTCAGTGGCAAAGACAGTGAATTGTCATCTGAAAAGCTGATAGCCCAGTTTCGAGATACAAGTGCCACACAACAGGGTGACCTCCCATTACTTGCCCCATCTCCTGCCAATCTAGCAGTTCAAAACCATGTCACATGGAAGTAGATTAATAGGTACCTGTTCTGACCCTCCCTCCGACCTGCAAATCACCCAGACACAGGCTTGGCTGTTTGCCACTCTTTAATCACGGCTTTATCAACTCCTTTGGCTGAAGGCTCAGACACGACTCATATGCAAGACTAGTTGGCAGCAACCCAAAATCCAACAGGCACCGATACAAGACAGGCAGAGTATTCCAATACTGTTTCAAATGGCTGTGTCTTGCAAATGACCCCTCCCCACTTCTTTACTTATATACTCTCTTGGGAGGGGCCAAGCCACAACCACCTGGGCTTAATTATCATCTCGGAGTCTGCCTCCACAGCTGCTGCTTCCGTTTCTCCGCCCTTCTTTGTCTTGTATCAGGAACAAACTGCCTTGAATCCACCCCAGTGCTCCATGCCTCAGGTGCCTCCTGGTGGCCAACCAGCCTCTCTGGTCCCTGCTATGAATCTGAATCCTGCCCAGGGTCCTCCACATCTTCCCTGGCAGACTCATATGGTTCCTCGCTATCCGAGTCCAACAGCAGCTCAATCAGATCCTGCTGGGCCACAACAGGTACCCCTTCAACGGGAAAGGTTCGGTATTTTCATGCTGGTCACATGATGATGGAAGTGTCTCTCAGAAAATGCAGGCTCCTTCAGCTGAGAATTAGAGATGAGCACCAGCTCCTTGAGTGGTCATGACTGGACAGGAGAAACCTTTAAAGGAAATAGCATTTTGCATAGAATCTTAGTTGAAAGCCATAAAGGCAACCAAGTTTAACCCCCTATTCCCTATAGAAATCCAGTTTAAAACATCCAGAGTGGTGGCTTTTCATCACTCTGGATAAAAACTTACCCATCGAACCAGCTCTGACAATTGCCATTGTTCCAGTTGCATTTTTGATGTCTTCATAGTAATCACAGCTGAAGCTTTGAGGATACCACTTCCTAGTGGTTGTACCTTTACCACAAGGGTAAAAGAAGAAAAGTCCTTTGTGCCAAGTGGAAACAGTAGCCAGGAGAAACTAACTTACCTCTCTCCCCCGCCCCATTTTTGGCCTTTGCTCACTTGCCCCAAGTGAGTGAGCAAAAGGGGAGTAAAATGGAAACTAAAATGGCGTCCGTGAAGAAGACCTCTTTTTCTGGAGCTACTCTAGGATTTTGTCTGTTTGGACAGCTGGACAAGCGTGTTACTCTCCCTTGACTCACTTGTCCCCATTTAGATAACATGGTTGACCGTTGAATGATGGAGTTTAGTCCCCAGAGAAGAGGAGAAAAAGAGAGTAAGAGACCATGAACAGAAGCGGGTCGTCCTCCCTGGGCCTCTCCACTGAGATCTCCTTCTTCCTCGCAGGCTGCCCAACCCTGCAATAGATTGGTTGGAGAGCCCAGGAGAGAATAAATAAACAATTCCGGCCTTCAACAGTCCTGAGAGTCATGAAGGTTCCTGCTGCTGCCCACATCTGTTCTCTTAAGTTATAGCCTTTCTTTAACTTACGGCAGGGCTGACCCCATTAAAATTAATTCCAAATGAACTTACTGTTAACTAGATTTATGGGGTGATGTTGTCTGCATTTTTCCCTCGGTTTCTTTGTGAAACATGCTTGAATTAACGTTTCCCCTTTCCTGCCCAAAAGATCCACCACCATCTGCCGGCAGCACACAAGAGGGGATGTCGTCTGATCAGTCCTCTCAACTGCCAGAAGATGCTGAGATTTGCTACCTCCTGCCTTTGTTCTCTGTGGTTCCAAGTAAATGAAACTATAAAGCTGGGATGAAGTGATTGGGGAAGGTGGCCTGCAAATGAATTGGAGGGGAGGGATACCTGCCCTGCCCTTCACCATCCCACTGTCTGGCTTCAGGGAATGAGTGAAAATCAAAATAAACACAAGAGTAGAATGCCTAACACAGGCCCAATTTTTGTGCGGATGTTATTTTGACTGACAGAGGAAGACACAACTTAGTCTTTGGCCAGTGACTCGCACGATGGGATTAATTGGTCAGCAGGGAATCAATTTAGCTCTAAACAAACCTGGGCCTCCCTGGGCTTAAATTACCAGGTCAATTAGTGAGATTTCAGCCTTTTCAGGACAGACTCATCTCCTTTCCCATGCCTGAACGAAACCTGTGTGTGAGTCTGCATGAGCTAGTTACAGAAGTGTGCTCTACGTGGGTCACTTGTGCCCTCTATGTATGCACAGGCATGTATGGCTCTGCTCTCCATCACTCTCTCTTTGCCTTGTTGAGCCTTAAAGCTGCCAGGGCCATGTGGACGTGCTGTGCAATCTGAGTGGGCTCAGCCCAGGGGGCTCCTGCGTCGCCAGAATGCTAAGCAGCCTTTGAAAGACAGGACTGACTTCAGCGTCTGAGGCCGGCTGCTTTTCGTGCTCAGCCACTCATGGTTTTTTTTTAGTGGGTAGCTCCAGAAGGGTCTTTTTCTGAATAGGCTGTGTCTCCGTGTTGTCTCCTTTTTTAAATAAATGCAGAGCTCCTATCTCCTATCTACTGTACCTTTCAGAGTATAAGATATACCTTTTTCCCTCAAAAAAGAGGCTGAAAATCTGGGTGTGTCTTATACACTGAATACAGTATTTTTTTTGCCTCCTGAAACCCCGCCCGCTTCACCAAAATGGCCATGCATTGCCTTTAGAAGGCTTCCAGGGTGCTCCTGGCGGCTGGGGAGGGCAGAAATGAGGGGAAAATGGGCTGGTTTTTTTGCTTATTTTCACCCCCACCCCCTGGAGCACTCTACAAGGCTCCTAAAAGCTATGCATGCCCTTTTTTTGAAAAACAAAAAACGGGCCCGTTTTTTCAAAAAATGGGTCATTTTGGGAAGGTCTGCAGAGTGCAAAAACTAATTTTTTTTAAAATTTTCCTCTTCAAAATCTTGCTGAGTCTTATACTCTGGTGCATCTTATACTCCGAAAAATATGGTATTTCTCTTTCCTGATATTCAGGCATTTGTCCCAAGTCACTATTTGTGTGCCCACTGTGCCCTCTCCTTGCTTATTAGTAAGGAAATGAGCTGTGTTTTAATGCAGGCAAAACAGTTACCTACAACTGTCTGGGGCAGGGGATGTGTGGGGCAGGAGCAACCTCTCTCAGGTTTGTAGGGAGGGTGTCACTGGGGAGAAAAGGAGAAAGAAGATGGCATGGCAGCAACTGAAGTGAGGAGTTGGGAGAGCAGTTGGCTTGAAGGGTTTTTATTATTCCTCCCAGTTTAATGTGAAGTGCTTAAACTAGGTAACTTGCAGGTTGGATGTGCTCGTATTGCACAAAAATTCCATACGGGGTTAGATCAACTAGTTGCCACTGTGGGTGGTAGACAAGGATCAGCGAGAAGGTACAGTTACTGATGCTCGGCTGGACCGCTAGCAGGGAAAGGCAGGTGAGTGCAGGTGAAAGAAATGAAGAACAGATGTTGAGCACAAGTGGGAGAAAGAAGGATGCTTGAGTATGGATTTCTTTAGAAAATTGCAGCCTCTGGCTTTTTCATCACGCAAACTTTGAGTTGAAGGGCTTCTTCCCTCCTATGACCTGCATTCCTAGTGCAGATGGGAGATGTGGTGGATGCATTCCCATCCCACACCGTAACCGTGCATTAGCCAACCACATTTTAATCAAAGCCATAGTTGTGAGAATGGTTTACGATTACAGGTTGCACTGACCCAGAAAATTGGACAACATTCAGTTATTCATGGTTGTGTTGTTTTGGAGCCTGCTGCTATTCAGAAACTTTTTCATTTGAGCTATTGCTTTATTGTATTGTAACCGTGTATGTATCATAGGTTTTTATGGTTTTAGAATTAGTCCATAGTAAACTGCCTTGGGAAAACCTTTGCTTTGAAGTGGAGCGAGCACTTTAAAAAATATCAAATTAATCAATGAAGCATTTCTCACGGTGGAAGTGGAGAGAAAATAATTATGTCAACCTGTTCTAATCCGGGGTCTCCCAGGAGATGTATTAGAACTAAAATGACCAGAATCTTATATGAGTTTCAGACCCAACACAGCTGGAGTATGACCCACTGGGGAAGGTCTTCACTTGGGTAAGAGACTCTCAAATGCTGTTCCTCTCCTGACCTCGCCATTGCATGGGTTCCTCCTTCAGCGAAACACCTTTGCTGCTCCTTTGTGACATTTTCACAACTTCCCATCCTCACCTCTTATACCTGTCTAGTGCAGGAAATCCAAAATCAAGATGGTTCAAATGAATACAGGTTTATTGTATGCTAAAGCACTCTACAAGAATCTGAACTACCAACGATCAAAGCAAATTGGTGGTAGAGAAGAATAAATGGAATTCAAGTTGGGCTGGACTTAGATCTTTTGTGATCACAAAGGGACTCAAGATTGATGACACACTTGACCCCTCCTTCTGGCTCAGCCTGGTCATCTCCTACAATAATGCAGTATATTGAAGGCAACTGATGATTGGACAATCCTTTACTTGTAGCCCTTCAGATTATAAACATATAACATTCAATACTGAGCAAATTAGATAGATATAAAATAGATCATGAAAATACAGCACATGTAAAAAGTATGTAAAATAAGTAGGATTAAAACTAAATGACATTTACCCAGTATTGGGCGACATCGACAGCATTTTCTCTTGCCAGCACGAAGTCTTCCTCTGGACATGTTGAAGGACATCATATGCATTGCAGCATACATAAGATGAATAGTTCTTCTCCATGGTTACACACAATATTTTCTACTGGGAAGTCCCACATTTTTTAAAATTGTCCTTTGATCTTCCTATTCTCCATTTAGCGATTTCCATATAGGCCAAGGTTGTAGAACCCAGAAGCACCCTTTGGTCAGAGATCTGACAATGAACACGTTTAGAGTTGTCAAATGTGTGGTAGCTCAAACCACCCTAATTCTGTTTCCCTTCCAGGTGGAGAACTGATATTCTGTTGGACAGCCATTACTCAATATCACACCACTTGTTAATTTGCTGCCAGGGGTGGGACTTGTGGGTTCTCAGAGCTGCAAAGAATCTTAGCTAGAGGTTTTCCCAAACCCCTGTGAACCCCCACCAACCCCTGTTTGTAGCTCAGGGTTGAAATGAGGGGTCCTTGATGTTCTCAGAGCTTGCTTGTTTTCTTGCAGACGTTTCATTACCCAAACTAGATAACACAGGTAACAAGTAGGGAGCATGATAAGAATGTTACTGGGTAATAAAATGTCTGCAAGAAAACAACCAAGCTCAGAGAGCACCTAGGACCCTATTCGTCATGTCCCTGTTCTTCCAGTTGTTTCTGCTGACATCTGGTAGAAAAGGTTCTCCTCACATTCAGGGAACGTCATATTTAGAGGGCTCAGTGGCGGACCTTTTCAATTGCTACTCCCCTCCTTTAGAACCACACTGTTCTGAGATCTGTATGGCCCCAAACTCATTGGGCTTTAGAAAAGCAATTAAAACCTAGCTTTTCCAGCAGGCCTAGGGGATTGATTTGTTATGAAGTGTTCCTTTTGGAATAGGGTGTTATGCTTGAATTGAGCTTGTTTATTGTCCCTGGCATAGAACTGTGAGTTATTTGTTACTTGTTTCATTTTAATGTACATTTTAAACCTTATTTTTATGGAATAGGGAAATGAGTTGCTCAGTCAGTAATAACTGGAGTGGTATACAAGCCCGGTAAATGAACCAATAAAATAGATGTAACCTTACCACATAACCTGGCCTTTCCTCCACATGAGCTGTTTGTAGACAAAGATCACTTTCAACCTCTATAGGGTGGAATGAATTAATTTAGGAGAGGACATTAAAAAGCACCTGTTGGAATCGCGGAAGATATAATTGGGCATTTTCCAGGTATTTCTTTCAGTGTTCCTTTTGCATGAGGAAGATCTGGCCTAGATTCAGGTAGATATTTATCTGGCCTTCTGAAACAAGCTGTCATGGTAGTGGGGAGGAAGAGGTGTGGCTCCAAAGGCTTCCATGCCCAGGTAACTCTGGTTGGTTTATGGTTAAGATTAGAAGGTAAATGGAAAAAAGGGACTTATGATTGGTTTTCACACTTTTGCAGCATCCCCATGGTCATGTGATCAGAATTCAGGCAAACTGGCATGTATTCATGAAGTCATGTGATCACTATTGTAATCTTTCCAGGAAGCTTTCAGCAAGCAAAGTCAATGGGGGGAGCTAGATTTGCTTTGTGATTGCATGATTCACATAACAGCTGTCGTGATTTACTTAAGAACTGTGGAGAAAGGTGGCAAAATGGACCAAAACTCACTTAACAACTGTCTTGCCTAGCAACAGTGCCAGAGTGTTTGCAGCATGATTACTATTAGGAGACAACCCAGGAGCAAAACACAGCACACAGAGACTTAGACATTTAACAGTGATTTATATACAGCATATACAGAAATATATGTGACAGCAAATACCCGACAAGTAATCAATCTTCTTAACTCTACAAGGAGAACTTAACAATGGAAACCGGACACAAGGAGAGAGAAATTCACCCTCTCCTGGCTGCCTTATATAAACACCTCCTAAAGAGGTAAAGACATTTGTGGACCCCTTCATAGTCTTCAACTGGCTATACCAATGCTGATTCATCTTCATTGCATCAGCTTTATATTTCATCAGCTTTACAGTTGCATCAGCTTTACAGCTAGTCAGCTCTTAAATCTCAATACCTTAACAAAGAGAAATTTGGAACTCAATTGCACGTTGAGAATTATTACCATAAAAATCATTTTGTTAGAATTTTGTCCTGGACATGTTGAAAAAAAAAAGGGTATATGTTCTGAAACCAATAAGGATACAGTCAAATCAACTTTTAAAGTCAGCCGTTCATGTCAAACTAGGAAGGTGAAATTGTATTTATGGCTTCTGAGACAATAATCTCCAGTTGATTTGGGAAAGAATGGAGGTAAGATAGGAAATGGATCAACAACTTAAAGTTTCAGTCTCATTTACTTTGGGATGTAATTGCAGAAGTGAATTTTGGTGACCCGATGTGGGTCTCACACAAACTCTTTGCGTGTTATTATGGGCGAGGGAGGCTAGGAAAGTAGATACAGATAAAACTTTAAATAGGTACGCTCAATCCTTATTATCCACAGGGGTTATGTTCTTGAAAAAAAAACATTTAATGGAAACTGTGGTTATTGAAGAAAGACATCGAAACTTGTTACTGCAACCAACACCGTAATGTAGCTTGGTGTAGCTGTAGCTCATGTCAATGCTGCATGGAAAGGCTTTCAAACTTTTTTTCTCTATTGCCCAGGGCTGCATATAGCTGTGCTGAGGCCTCCTTGACGAAAAGCGGGTTACACTTTTATGGAAGGCTATAAGTGGATCCATGGAGACAGAATGCGAAAATAACGAGGATTGATTGTATGTCAGAGGAAAAATCAAAATTTCCTTGAAAACACATCCCTTTCCTTGATCCGTTGATTTCCACATTCCCTCATACTATCCAGTCTCAAAACGATTCTTCTAATTTTATTGAACAAAAATGAAATGCAGTAAGGGATTGAGAGTTGCCGAGAAGATACTGGAGGAGAGGAAGCACAGATAAGATGCTCATATGGGTAGGTCAGGGGTGTCAAACTTGATTTCATTGAGGGCCACATCAAAGTTGTGTTTGACCTCGGGGGCCGTGTGTGTGTGTGGACAGCTCAATGTCATTCATTGAGGCTCTGCTTTTGGCCATGAGCCTGGGGAGGCCTCCGTTTTTGCTGACAGAGAGCTGCAGAAGGCTGTTCCAGCCAAAAACGGAGCCTGGGAGTGCTGTGGGGCAGTCCTTTGCTGTTTCCAGGGAGGCCCTGTGGGCCAGATCTAAGCACCCCAAGGGCTGGATCCGGCCTGCGGGCCTTAAGTTTGACACCCCTGTTGTAGTAGTTCTAAAAAAATCCTGGATGAACAACCACTCCATTCACTCACATCTCTTTAGAAATAAACTCCATTAACTTGTAGCTTATCAACTTAACGGAGGAAACAACCAACCAACCAACCAAAAGGAAGCAAACAAACCAAACCTCAATGCTTCAAGCTTAGAAAAGAGAAGGAAGCCCACCGACTCACCTCATGGTCAGGCCAGGAAATTTTTCATACCAGATCCAGCTTTCTATATGGGTAGCAAAGTTCAGGGCTTGGAGAAAGGCATCTCTTTCCCCTCCTCCTCACATCGAAAAAGAATAAACCTCAAAGCTGAAATTCTGAAAATTCCCCAGCATAAATTCTCCATGTAGACACATTGTGGAGACAGGAGCCCCATTTCAGATTCTGGACGAGGCCAGGCCGTATTTCTTCATTTATTTGAAATATTTATTAGGCTGCTTCTTAGGAAAATATTCCCAAGGTGCCTTCCAATATATACATTCACAATATAAAATCAATTAAATTTAAAACCACAAAACACCATAAACACATAATGAATGCATCAATAAGAATTACAAGTAGGCCTGCTTGTTCCTGCCTCTTTGTTTTCACAATCAGCACATTAAAAACAATCTGAGAAAAAGCCACACACACACACATACCAAACCTCTGAATGAGTCTCTTCCAGCCTCATTTCATAAGACGATGATATTGCAAAGCTAAAGATATTGAGGATAAGAGATTTTGGCCTCCCGCTCTGTTGGCAATTGAGGCTGAAGCCAAAAAGAACAAAAATCACTGCAGAAAAGGATGGCTTTAGTAGGGTCGAAATATTTCTGGAAGAAGTTCCTCCAGTATAAAGTTGGTCTAGGAGCCAAATTCTCCATGTGAATGGAATGGATAGAAACTAATCAAGGAGAGAAGCAACCTAGAACTAAAAATACATTTCCTGAATGTGAGAACAATCAGGGGGATGACTTGCCTCCAGAATTTGCAAATGGTGATCACATTATCCTGGGACAGTGCAACCATCATAACTATGTGCCAGTTACCAAATTTTAATCATGTGACCATGGGGATTCTGCAACAGTTGCGTGAGAACCAGTCATAACTCATTTTTTACAGTGTCATAATTGTAACTTTAAACGGTCACTAAATGGATGGTCGTGGACTACCTGTACTGATATGAATTCATCTCCATATCTGAAAGATCTTTTTTTTTGTAAAATTGAAATGTAGTAATGCTACTGAAATATAAGCACATGCCAGCACATCGGATTTCTACATAGTACTTAATGTACAGAAACTACTTTCTTGTACATGCTGAAATAGTATATGACAGTGATGGCAAACCTTTTCAGCACCGAGTGCCCAAACCGGAACATGCATGTCACAGCCCTGCTGGCTGGCGCACATTTGCGTGCTGGACAGCTGGTCTTAGCACATGCCGGAGCACAAGAAATCTGAAGACTGGTGCGCACATGTGCACTGGCAAGCTGGTCTTTGGGTTTCCAGCATGCACAAAGACCAGCACATGCACCCACCGGAAACCAGAAGAGCAGCTGGCGACGGAGCACTTGCCCACAGAGAGGGCTCTGTGTGCCACATCTAGCACACGTGCCATAGGTTCACCATCATGGGTATTGTTGCGTCCTCCTGATGCAGCCAGCAGCCAAGCCACGCCTCGAAAGAACCCGATTGGTCCAGGCGCGGCTGGCTACCGGCGGGAGAATCGCGGCTCTCCCATTGGCTGGCCGCTTGACAGCTATTCATATAAATAGCTGTCAGGCGGCGCTGTCCAGCATGCACGTTCTGATCTTTCAGTTGTTTCGTTCCTGTTGAATAAACGTTGCTGAATTTACCTCATGCCTCTTCTTTGTACTTAAAAGGTATATGATAATATATCTGACGGTAGTAACATAGGATACACTAATTCTTAAAAATAACATCTTAAAGAAGATTTTTCAGTGAAGCGAATAACATGTCCTTAACCCAGTGTTTCTCAACCTTGGCAATGCTGGCTGGGGAATTCTGGGAGTTGAAGTCCAGACATCTTCAAGTTGCCAAGGTTGAGAAACACTGCCTTAACCATTATCTATCTCTTGGGTTTACTTAGAAACCCTGTGTGCCAGGGAGAAAGAAAGAGAGAGAGAAGAAGAGAGGAAGAAGGTTATTTAAGTTTTTAAAAAAGGCTGCCTCTTTTGTTCAATCTTCTTGTCTTGTCTCTCTCCTTCTCACACCTCCCCCTGACCTGGATTTACCAGGCTGCACAGCAGAAGCTGCATTGAAGGTCTTCTGGTTCTTTTACAACCTCGATCATAAAAAAGGCCATCAACTCAAATGAAGTAAATATACATATACCGTACATATGCATAAAAAGCGTGGATAGGAATTATGCAGCTGCCAAGGGTTTATGCTTTGAAGGGAGTGATCTTCTCTGGGTAGGTAATTGGTTGGAGCTGAAGTAATGGTGGAGAATTCCATTTTCCTGGCTAATTTATCAGGGGAGGCTATGTGGGGCTATTTCTTGAATTACAGTTCACCCACTTTGTCAGCTGCTCAAGTCTAAGGACTGGAAAAAATCAGAAAGGTAGCAATTTGGTAGCTGGGAGACAGGGACTGTATCAGTCTAATCTAATCGTCTAGTGTCCCTCAGCAATATAAGCCAGATATAGTCAAAATCTCAGCCTTCCCATAATGCAACTCCCACTGTCGTCCTATACTGCATCCAGAGTAACATGTTGGTGGGTGGGCGGGCAGGCATCTGCAGCCAAAGTGACTCTCCTCAGCCCCTCTTCAAATACTCTGCAGGTAATTTATATTTTCTATCCATTCATCTTTCAATTGTCTCCATGACAGTAAAGTACTATGAACCAGCTGGTTTTGACTTCCCTCTGATCCTCCCCCCCCCCCCGCTGGTCTTAAAAGGAAGCTAATTCAATTTTTATGGAATGTGTCTTTAAATTATGCTTTGACCTTGTTTGGAGGTAGGTCCTGGAAGCCTTCAAATGGACATCTCTCGTGGGTGTAAATTCCAAATTCTTTCTCCAATTAAGTTTGATTGCATGTTTCCCCTGTAAGCCCTGGTGGTACGTTCCACAGATCAGAAGAAGAACTGACATCACAATGACCTCCCAGCTGAAGGCAAGAAGGATTTGGTTGTCTGGATTTTTAGGCACAGCTGGCAAAGGGGTGAAGGGGTGTAAGCAGAGGTGGTATTCAGCCGGTTCTGTCTGGCTCAGGCGAACCGGTAGCGGCAGCTGTGGGAGGCTCCGCCCACCTGCCCCGACATAATGCGCGAGTACTGTGCATGTGCAGAAGGAGGTGCACATGTGCAGATGTGGTGCACACCCACATTAGTGAACCGGTAGGGAAGGTAAGTAAATCCCACCGCTGGGTGTAAGGCTGTTTCCTGTTGTTTTTTTCTTTCGATCTGGAAATCAAGTATGAGAACATGAAGGGGGGGCTTCGTCTCCCCAGTACAGGCATACCTCATGAAACACTTGCAGACAAACCTAATAGAAAGAATGTAGAAAAATGGCTTGTCACATATTTATAGCCTGGTCTGGAGGGTGTTTACTCAGAAATCTGTCTGGGCTGCATTCTGTAAGCCTTCCCGTGAAATGAACCTGGAAATACATGTACATTTTCAGGCACTTTAGTGATCATTTGGGAATATCCTCTGGTTTCAATTAATATGCATTGCCATCATTCACCTTTCCTTGCTTTAAATGTCACTGTGGCCCCGTCCGCTTGTGCAGAAAAGACTCCTTCCCTTGCCTGCCTCTCTGTGCTCTTCAGAAACAGTCAGAAAATGATAGAGTAGTGGTAGCAGGAGTGGGTTCCTACCAGTTCGCACCTATTTGGTAGAACCGGTTCATCAAATCTACCGAACCGGTTAGAAGAGGTTCCACCAGTGGACCCGGAAAGCAGGCCACACCTACAGAAGGGGTTCCAAATTTTTTTGAAACCCACCAGTGGTCCTTGGATATGATTATTCTGCACTATCATGCTCCTATTTATAAAACTCAGTGCCTCTGTGAAAGGTAAGGATGACTACTGCGTTTGTGGTGCAATCAGAACATTGCGTGTGTTGAAGTTGTTTTAACGCAAACCAAAGATGCATTTAAAAAAAACAAGTCTACATCATATTCTTATGCATGCCAGGGCTGTGTGTGAGGTAATTTAAGGTGGTTCTGACAAATGTCATTGGCATCTTCATATCCGGTCACATGGGCGGCAAGCCACTCCCATCCAGTCACATGGGCAGCAAGCTACTCCCACAAAGGAGGCCACACCCACAGAGTAGGTTCGAACAATTTTTGAAACCCACCACTGAGTGGTAGATTGACAATCTGAAAATACTCTTCCTATGAACTACACAAAAGTGGTATTGACACCCCCCCCCTTCCTTTCACGGCTTCCTTCTAGCTTCAGCGAACCTGATGAGCGGAAGGAACTCATTTTAGAGCGGCCTATTCTTCAGCTTTGATGAATTCACGCTAATTTTATCCACGCTGTCTTAAAAGTATTCCCATGTACATCAGGAGTGATGAACCTACATGTTTTACACCAGTGGTGGGATTCAGCTAGTTCGCACCTATTTGGGAGAACTGATTGTTAACTTTCTATGCAGTTTGGAGAACCAGTTGTTGGAAGAAATTTCCCTTTGTTTTTATCTACTTTACAGGGCTAATCCTGTAAGGAAGGCAGGGAGGAAACATTCTGGTGTTGTTTCTAGCCTAATCTTTATTGCCCTGCTTACAGAAACTGCCTCTCTGGTTAACACTTATTACATTGTAACAGCTAAGGCGAAGCGTCCATCGACGTGAGTGATGTTGAATTGGCCATGCCCACCCAGTCACATGACCACTGAGCCCAGCTGGTCATCCAGCTGGTCATTAGGGCAGAGAACCTGTTGTTAAATTATTTGAATCCCACCACTGTTTTACACCCATGAAGAAAAAAAGCAGAAACAATAGGCATGCTTGTGAAAAAGATAAGGTCCCCCCACCTTCCTAAATTATATCAATTTCTCCCTCATAGCCCAAGCTGGGGGTCAGAGAATGCAAGGCTGTTTTGTTGGGACAACAGTTTACATGGTGGGTAGCAGCAGGGTAGAAAATATGTGGTGACTAAAGAAGGGGGGTTAGAATGGTAGAAAGGATGACTGGTTTTAAGTGGTGATTTTTTTTCCCCCCCTGCAGAAAAAGCCAGGCAGATGCTTACGAGTTTTTACTCAGCATTGCCATCTGTATCACAAGTGGAATCTCTTTTGACTGATCTTGAAAATCCATTCCCGTAAAACTCTGTGTCTGGGTTTATGTTACATCCCTACCTGTAGCCAAGCCGGCGCTTTGCCTCTGTTTGTTTCATTAACTCCCTGCGTTAAGCGTCGTCTTTATCCTGGTGGTTTATGGCTTTTTTATGGTGCTTTACAAGATGTTATATTGAAACTGCCCTCGATGTTTTTGCTGAAACATGTGACCCTGCGTGTGAATATTGATATATGAGGATTCATGGAAGGGTGCGATAATTGTGGGGCTTTTGTTTGTGCAGGAAGGTGTAACGAGGGCCTGTCGAGGAAGGCTTCCCAAAAGACAGGCTAGGAGAAGCAGGAGGAGAATGAGAGGACACATGTTTCTTGTGGGGCTTCGGTTGTGGGTCCCTGATGGAGGAATAAAAGATTCTTGGGGAATTTCTGCTGCCTACAGACTGACAGGATGCTAAAGGTAAATGTTTCCCCTGTCCAGTTGTGTCCGATTCTAGAGGGCGATGCTCATCTCTGTTTCATAGCCAAGGGAGCCATATTGTCTGAAGACACTTCCATGGTCATGTGACCAGCAGGACTATATGCCAAAGCACATAGAACGCTATTACCTTCCCACCAAAGTGGTACCTATTTATCTACTTGCATTTGCATGCTTTCGAATTGCTAGGTGGGCAGGAGCTGAGGCAAGGAATGGGAGCTCACCCCATCTGCGGTGCTCGAACCTGGGCTGTCAGCTTTTTAGCTGACAAGCTCAGTGCCTTTAAGCACTGAGCCATCATGCCCAGTGGTGGGATTCAATATTTTAACTACCGGTTCTGTGGGTGGGGCTTGGTGGACGTGGATTGGTGGGCATGGCAGGGGAAGGATACTGTAAAATCTCCATTCCCTCCTCACTTCAGGGGAAGGTTACCGCAAAATCCACATTTCCTCTGGATCAGCTAGGACTCAGGAGGCAGAGAATAGATGGGGGCGGGGCCAAGTCAGAGGTGGTATTTACCGGTTCTCCGAACTACTCAAAATTTCCACTACCCGTTGGTTTGGTTTGGTTTGGTTTATTGGTTTTGTATGCTGCCCACTCCTGAAGGACTCTGGGCAGCTCACAATAAACAGGGGAGGGAATAAATAAGGCAATACAAATAATTTTAAAATCCACAACAGTCATAATTAAAACGGGGCTGGGTGCTTTAACAGCCCCCAGCCTGCTGGAACAGCCAGGACTTAGTAGCTTTACGGAAGGCTGGGAGGGTAGTAAGGGTCCGGATCTCCACGGGGAGCTCATTCCAGAGGGCCGGAGCAGCAGCAGAGAAGGCTCTCCCCCGTTCTCCAGAACTGGTCAGAACCTGCTAAATACCACCTCTGATCACACCCCCGTCAAGATGTGACAAATACCAATATAGCGGGTTAAAAGAAATAATACACAGCATAAGAGCTGTTCCAAGAAAATAGACAGTTACTTTTGTGCTGACATCTAAGAGCAGAAAGTTGATTTTCTAAGTTTCTGGAGAGAAGATGTGGCAAACAAAGGGCTACTGTTGTTTCAGTGCAGGCTGCTTTTTATCTAGTCCAGTATTGTCTATTCTAATTCAAAAATCACAGGCTGAGGGGGATCCTTCCTCATTCCTTGCTCCCTTTTCCTTTTAAATGACAATGTTTGGGACTGGCTGTGGGAATTCCTGCATACAAAAGGTAGGCGGATGTGAAATAAACATATAATATTCAGCTTTTAAATATGGTTCAGAATAGTGATATGGGTAATAAAACCATGCCTTATGGCCTTCAGGTTATCGTTTTCCCCTTAATCTTTTTTTTTTTTTATGTCAGCTATAGACCCCAGTTTTCCTATTGGTGCATTTTGCTTAGAGTCACATCATATGCATTCTAAAGCTTTAAAGATATGTAGTAATTATTCTTATACAAGCGTCTTTAATCACCAGCTATCCTGCATCATAGATTCTGTAATCTTGAGGCAACATAAAATTGGAATTCTTGTTCGAGAGACTGTGAAAATGTAGAAAATCTTGTAGCCGAGAACTAATTTCTTAGATCAGTGAAATACAACTCCTAGGACTACAGGAAGACTAAATTCTCTCTAACCAAACTATTCAGGGGCAGACTTGCTCTGACATGCTATTTCTTTTTCCTTTCTTGTTTTATCTGGACATCAGAGTTTCTAATACACTTTTTTTTTAGTCTGACTCAAGAAATTGCTGAGAAGAAGTAACTGCTAATTAAGAAGTCCATCTGGGGGAAGTTGCGTGATTGTCCAATGCCACAGAAAATTTTCCCCATTGGGAAATGAAACATCATGAAAAAATGATATCCACACAAATAAATTCTGTAGAACTTAGAATAGGTAAGCTCCCCATTGGGAGAGCGAGTGCGTTCAGAGAAGCGTTGTGAGAGTTGTGTTGGAGAACACACAAACCAGCATACAGAGACACTGCAGTTTAAATAGACTTTTACTTTCGTGGAAATAGAGGTATCAAAATCCATCAAACAGTCCAAGTCATACACGGATAAGACAGTCAGTCATCAATGTCTTTCAGTTAAGGGATAATCCAAATAACATAGTCCAGAATCATATAATCAGTTCAGTACTCAAAGTTTGCTAGCAGTTGCAAAACTTACAATAGCTCACAGCACTTTCTAACAGCCAGCTTCCAAAACACTCAGATCAGATCAGCCCAGCATCTAACGAACAGAGAGCTAACAGTCATTCTGGCTCCCTCTTATGGCCATTTTAGGAAAACAGTAACCAATCACATTTGTATGATTTAAGTAACCAATCACATTTGTATGATTTAAAGAAACAGGTACAACTTTGTTACATGATTTATATTTTGCCAACCCAACCGTTAGATTATATTCCTAACATCAGGCATGTTAGGATCTCTGGCTTGGACCCCTCTTTTTTCTGACTGTTCCAATTGATTTTATCTTCAAAGGGTTTTGAGAAAGCATTTCTTTCAATTAGGAGTTCTTCAGACGTTTCTCACTTGCGGGTGTCCTCTAGAGCTGGATTACAACTTCCCTTATACTTAATAATTATGACTGGATTGCTGGATGGGTGTGATTGGAGATTATTACCCAAATTGTCTGAATTGCATCACTTTCTCTGAGTAATCCTTTCCCAACATACCTTTTTATCCCTGCTCAGGGTTGACTCAGCCTTCCATCCTTCCGAGGTGGGTAAAATGAGGACCCAGATTGTTGGGGGCAATATGCTGACTCTCTGTAAACCGCTTAGAGAGGCCTGAAAGGCCTATGAAGCGGTATATAAGTCTACTGCTATTGCTATTGCTATTTATGGATGATGCTTAAGAGCAGGAGACTATAAAATTCCTCCATTGATCATATGAAGAACATAAGATAGGTCACTGAATCCTGATTTCCCCAGATCGGCAATCTCCAGTTGTGTTGCATGACAATTCCCATCATCAAGAATGAAGGCAAATATACGTAATCAAATAATCCAATCTGGGCCGGTCACCAGGACCAGACATTTAGTTTTCCAAGCTTTCAGACTCATGCTGGAGCCCATCCTCAGGGAATTTCTCTCTCACCAGAATGTGTGGATGTGACTCTCTCCCAGACCCAGATTGGACCCTGAAACTCCCTTCCTCTACAGTCCGGTGAGAATGATGGTACCAGTAGTTATTCAATGCATCTGGAAGGCATCAAACTGGAGAAGATTTCCTTGTTGATAAACCCCAGTTTGTGGTTGTTGGAAGAAAAGTTTCCAACTCCATCTCCTTGAGTACAAGTTCCCCATGGGGTTGTGTCTTGAGTCCGCTACTGTTCACCTTGATGACCCATGACTGCTGTGTCAAATCTGCTACAAATCATATTGTGAAGTATGCGGATGGCACGGCAGTGGGAGGTCTTATCTGGGATGACAATGAAGATGATTATAGGGAAGAAATGAAGGCTCTGGTTGACTGGTGCAATAAAAGTAACCTGGTTCTAAATGTTAATAAAATAAAGGAGATCATTGTAGATTTTAGAAAGAGACAGCATGGTTATACTCCACTGTATCAAGGATGCAGTTGTAGAGGTGGTCAAAAGTATTACAGTATAAGTAAAAGCCTGACTTATACTGACAACAGTATAAGCCTGACTAGATGGCTCAGTGGCTAAGACGCTGAGCTTGCCGATCAGAAAGGCCGGCAGTTCGGCGGTTTGAATCCCTAGTACAGGTCTCCTGCATGAGCAGGGGATTGGATTAGATGACCTCCAAGGTCCCTTCCAACTCAGTTACTGTTTACGTATCTGAGGTTGCAGATAACTAACAATCTGAATTGGTCTCTCCACATGTCATCCTTAGTAAAGCCTGCAAACCAGCACCTGCGTTTCCTGCCTTGGATGAGGAGATCACATCTTTCTCCTTCTATCCTGTCCACTTTTTACAGAGGCACGATTGAGAGCGTTTTAACAAACTGCATCACTATTTGGTTTGGTGGCTGCAGTGGCTCAGAGAGCAAGTCCATTCAGAGAGTGGTAAGAACAGCCGAGAAGATTATAGGATGCCCCCTTCCTGTTATTCAGGATACTGCTTATAAGTGCTATGTGCTTCCAGCTCAAAGCACTGTTAGAGACCCCACACATCCACTTCACGGTCTGTTTCTGTTTCTGCCCTCTGGGAGGAGGTTTTGAAGTGTTTTTAGCAGGACCACCAGATTCTGTAACAGCTTTGTTCCCTATGCCATCCGTCTGGTAAACTCACAAGATTTCTTTTTCTCACCATGTACATGTATACATCTGAACAAGACTATTGTTTCTTCCTGTCATATAATATATGTGGGTATATGCATAATTTTTATTTATTTATTTAATCATGTTTATGTACTTGAAGAGCACCCGGCGACTTCAGCTAGTCCAGAATGCGGCTGCGCGAGTGATCGTGGGTGCGCCTCGGTTCGCCCACATAACACCTATCCTCCGCGAGCTGCGCTGGCTACCTGTTGATCTCCGGGTGCGCTTCAAGGTGCTACTTACCACCCATAAAGCCCTTCATGGTAGTGGATCTGCATACTTGAGAGACCGCCTCCTGCCGATTACCTCCTTGCGGCCTATTAGATCGCACAGATTAGGCCTCCTCCGAGTTCCATCCGCCAGTCAGTGTCGACTGGCAACTACACGGAGGAGAGCCTTTTCAGTAGTAGCTCCGACCCTTTGGAACGATCTCCCCGTGGAGATTCGTACCCTCACCACCGTCCAGACCTTCCGCACAGCCCTCAAGATCTGGCTATCCCGTCAGGCCTGGGGATAAAGATCGTAATCCGTCCCCACCCGAATGATGAATGTTGTGTACTATTTTTACTTATGTATTGTTCTATGTCTTATTGTCTTGTACTCCCCTCCCTATATATTGTAAGCCGCCCTGAGTCCCCTCAGGGAAAAGGGCGGCCTATAAATAATAAAACCATAAAACCATATAGTGTATATTGGAGGTGGAGATCCTCTGAGAGCTGTATACAACAAAATTTCATTTTAATGTATGTCGATTAGTGTACGTTCAAAGCAGTGGTGGGATTCAGCCAGTTCACACCTATTCGAGAGAACCGGTTGTTAACTTTCTAAGCAGTTCGGAGAACCAGTTGTTAGAAGAAATTTCCCTTTGTTTTTATTTACTTTACAGGGCTAATCCTGTAAGGAAGGCAGGGAGGAAACATTCTGGTGTTGTTTCTAGCCTAATCTTTATTGCCCTGCTTATAAAAACTGCCTCTCCGGTTAACCCTTATGACATTGTAACAGCTAAGGCGAAGTGCCCATCGACGTGAGTGACATTGAGTTGGCCACACCCACCCAGACACATGACCACCAAGCCCCGCCTACCCAGCTGGTCATTAGGACAGAGAACCGGTTGTTCAATGATTTGATTCCCACTACTGGTTCAAAGTGACAATAAAGCTATTCTAAGTCTAAGGCTACAGTAAGAGAATGGGAAGAGCTCATGGAAAAGGGAAATGAATAATCAATGTAGAAGTGGAAGATGCAACAGAATGAAGCAAGGCAAAGCTCCTATGTGTGTAATGTAAACCTTTTGTTGCCGATGCACACAGTGAACTTAACAGAGTAATGAAAGAATATGACTTGCTGAAGCAACTTTCACTCTAGCTATAGAATGAGGAGAAACATTGGACTGACACTAGAATGAAAGGGTAATCTAAATATTTTATAGAAGAAGTGGGGTCTGAAAAGAAAGACGCAAGGCTGGCTGTGATATTTGGGTAACCTGGCAGAAATAAACAAAAATGACACTTCCCAGGAATGTTGGAACACGCGAATAAAGAGTGGTTTGAAAAAGCTACAAAGTGTTTTTGCCCCACAACTGTGTAAATGAAAACCAGCCCTTCATGCATGTATTATTAGGGAAAAGGAAGAGCTTTTAGGTTAAAAAACAGTTTGCCAGGCAATAAAATTTAGACAGAGCATTGCTCCAACTGCAAAATAACTACCAACAGCACATGCTATTCACTGTACATTTACTGGGTAGGCTGTCACAAAATTACACCACTAACCTTCCAAATAAATAAATTTACTGTATTCAATAGGCTGCCATAGAATTACAGCACCAACCTTCCAAATGGCTGATGCACTGTACATTCTTTCAGCCTCCTCTTGCAATTAGAGAGGAAAGAGTTCCACACTGACAGCCCTCAATACATTTGTTATCCGTGCAATTGTGCAATGGATTGTTTTAGATTTTAGGCATAGGGTTTTATGTGTGCCTATTCCGTTCCTCATCCCATATATTACTTCATTGGTTTTAGGAGGTGCTGAGCTAGCCCTGCTGCTCATTTGGCAGGACTTCTGCTCTAACGTCCTGCCCTGATGGTCCCATTGTACTCGTGCATTGTGCTGGCTGGCTGGAAGTCAGCATGTCTTTCTGCGAAGCTAGATAACTACCTATTGAAAATCAACCATTGAGTCAGAACTCCTGGCTGAACTTCTCGCCTGGCTTGCTCTGGACTGTCACTACCCAAATGGAGAGTCACAGATTGGTCTGAATGCTGGTTTAATCTCTTGCCAAAATCATTTGAAAACAGAAAGGATGCTAACCACCTCAAACCACAGCGGGTGGCCCCTTCCGTGAACTTGCCACTGACCATATTCAGAAACTGTCACTGAAAAATGGTGGATCATACAGAGAGGAGGCAGCCGACGCTTTAGCGTTCCCGTAAGCTTCTTATGACTCTTATCAGCTCTGCTTTGTTAACTTCCAGCACATATTTTTTCCCCAGGCTGCTATATAAGGAGGTGAGGTGTGGTGGGCTACACAGGCACTCCCAGTTTTAACTCCTCTGTAGAAAATCAGCTAGTACCTATAGATTATCCTAGGATTGTTGTTTATGCAGAAAGAAAAGTTGGGATGAAAGACAGTTTTGCTCTCTGAGTAGTGACCAGCAGGGGTCTCTAGCACATCAAGAATTGTAGTTAAAACCAACCCACGAATTCAAAAAGGTGATGGTGGTGGTGGGAATCCTTTTATTTTCTTTGCTTCTCTCCTGCACACCCAAACTGGCTTTGTTGGTGTTTGAGCTACCTGACCTTGACTGAGTAAGATGCTGGGAATTGCTCACCCTTGTGAGCATCCTTCAAAAGTGTTTCAGCCACATCCAAAAGTGCCTTTTTAATAAATAATAACAACCATTATTTATGAAGGGCTGAGTGACTCAAGGCACTGCGCAAAATGTTATGAAAAAAAGACAAATACCATAAGAAATTCTCTCTCTCTCTCTCTCTCTCTCTCTCTCTCTCTCTCTCTCTCTCTCTCTCTCTCTCTCTCTCTCTCTCTCTCTCTCTCTCTCTCACACACACACACACACACACACACACACACACACACACACACGGCTTGTCTGCAGATTTACAGTGGCAATGATGTATAACATAAAAAAGAAAAAAGAAGAAGCAGAGCCAGAAAGTGGAGGAAGGGTGGGAATGGATGTAGAGCTTTTACCATGGCCCTGTGACCTTTTCTCCCTGCTTCGGTGTAATGACCCCGTTCAGACAATCCATTCAGAAACAATGGTTTGGAAAGTGGCAAATGAGCCAACCTGAATTTTAGCCTTCTCCAGAAACTTTCACTCCCTTCTGACTACAAGCAAAGACCTGGCAACTTCATCAAAATGCACCAATTATTCTTCAGTTCTTAAGTTATTCTCAGGTCTTCTTAGTTTTAGGTTGCTTCTCTCTAAGAGACGTTGTGGTGCTTCAGAAGTTGTGGGTGCTCCATCATTGGAGGTTTCAAAAAGAGTCTGGATAACCAATCATATCAGTGGTGGGATTCAAATTTTTTACTACCGGTTCTGTGGACGTGGTTTGGTGGGCATGGCTGGGGAAGGATACTGTAAAATCCCCATTTCCTCCCCATCAGTTGGGACTCGGAGGCAGAGAATAGATGGGGGCGGGGCCAGTCAGAGGTGGCTTTTACAGGTACAACTACTCAAAATTTCTGCTACCGGTTCTCCAGAACTGGTCAGAACCTGCTGAATACCACCTCTGAATCCTTTGTCTAGTATAGGGTTTTCTGCCTGAGCAGGGGATTGGACTAGAAGACCTCCAAAGTTCCTTCCAACTTTATTGTTCTATGTTCTATTTTCTTTGCTTGGAACAAGATTTTTCTCTCTCAGGACCCTTCCCACTTTTAAAAACTATGGAGGACCCCAAAAAAGCTTTTGTTTGCGGGGGTTCTATTTATGGATATTCTAAATTATTAAAAATTAAAATGGCTGTGTCAAACCTGGAGCCATCTTTGAGCGTCTTCCGGGTTGCCACAGCGAGGCTGGCTGGAGCTGTGGGAAAGCGAGGGGAGAGTAGAGATAGCTGAGGGGAATATGTAGCCAAAATAACATTCTTTCTTCTGGGAACCAAGGACACTCTCACCAGGACCTGGAGGAGAATGGGTGGGAGGCATCCGGGATGGGGAGAGAGATCTGATTGGGGCATGTGATGGTTGTGTGTAATGCAGCGAAGGGCTTTGGATTTTGAACTGGGTGGGCAAAACCCGGGGGACTTCAGATTCGGATTTCCTCCTGCAGTGCCAATATGACAGGCCTAATAAATCTATACTTTGAGGAACCCTGCCTTGGAGTTTTGATTTCCTATGGGCTGTTACTTCAAACCCTGACAGGATGTAATTGTAGTATTATTTATTGAATCATGTAAAAATATAACAATATTGCACTCATTAGATATTAAATAAAATATTTCATGGAAAAAAACTATTTTTTTAACAAACATGGGATACTATTAAGAAGAGATACATTATTTAAAACATTTGCAAATATCTTCAACATCTTGCAAAAAGTTTTGATTTTGTGGACCCCTCAGAGGGTTGTGGGGGGATCCCAGGGTTCATCAAACCGTACGTTGAAAAACACTAGCCTACAATTTTTATGTGGCACAAATGGAGTCTGTACACAAAGCATCCTTTTAAAGGAGAGGTTTGTGCTTCTCCGTCTCCTGAAATGCAGGAGGAAGGAAGTGAAGTTAGAACAGATAAAACCTGATGTCAACCCTGAAGCTGGCCTGGATGTCAACCCTGAAGCTGGTCATTTTGTCTGCTTCAGTGTTGCTACACTGGAGCTGAGGATCCAAAATACTTTCTCTTGGAAACCAAGGATATTCTCACACCTGGTCAGAAGAAGGTAGAGTGATGCCACCCAGTTGTCTGATAGCATGATGGTTGGACCATGTTTGACTGTTTTGAGAAAGTGGAAAATCTTTTCCTTTTAATATGGTGAAGTTTTATGGGAGTTTTCAGAGTCGGCTTTCATCAGATATGTGCCAATGTGATATTTCCAATAAAAGTAATCTTTGAGGAATTCAATTGCCCCAGAGTCTTGCTTGCAATGGATTTATTATTTGGAACCTTGACACCTGAACTAGCAAATTTTAGCAGTGTCAAGTTTAGGAACTCATGGGTTCAGGATGAGACTGGATCAATGTCAGGTTTAAAGGGGCTAAACTGGAGTTGCCAGGTCAGCCAAAGGTTGACCATGGTTAATTGTAAGTAAAGACTGACTCTTATTGTAGGTTGCCATAATGCTAGATGGCATTATTGAGTAGTGTTCATGTCACCAGTGAAACATACATTGCTTTTCTCATCTAAAAAAGCCCTTGTGATTTCAGTTGCCAGAAAATGACACCTCAGGGACACCAAGATGATGACAAAGGTGGATGCCAATTGTTCTGCAACAATTTGAGGGGGAGGGAGGAACAGACTGTTTGCTGAAAATTCCCTGAGTTCTGAACCCCAATTATAACAGTGAATGCAGCTGATCTGATGTTGGTTATACTGGGCTCTGTGTGCTTGTATGTGTCTTAAGGCAATAGCTATTGATGGTAGCTTGTTACTGACAAGAGCCTTGATTTACAGGAAGATTGGATTACAAATATTCTGAACAACTAATCATGTTAACTATGGGGAAAAGAGACAAAAGGAGCATTTGTCTTGCTTGACTTGGGGATAGCCTAGTTAGAGGACTGTGCTCTCAGGCAACATTTGTTTCAAGGTTGTTCTCCAGCACAAGAGAGTGTGTGTGTGAGAGAGAGGGGAGGGGAGAGAGAGAGAGAAGAGAGAAGAGAGAGAGACAGAGGGAGAGAGGGAGAGGGGGAGAGAAACAGAGAGAGGGAGGGAAGAAGAGAGAGAGAGAGAGAAACAGAGGGAGGAAGAGAGAGAGAAACAGAGAGAGGGAGGGAGGATGAGAGAGAGGGGGGGAGGGAGGGAGACTTACTAGCTGGAAGACCCCAACAATAGATAGCATCGTAACTGAGATGTCATATGACTTTCTTCACAGTCTCGCTTACCAAGAGGACATGTACTATGCTTTACATTTCAATGAGATCTTTATTTCTATACGTGCTTCACTTTTATATACTTTATATATACACACCCTTTCTATAATTGCCTATCTATTGTTTTGGAGAAGCATTTTCTTCTTTATCAAGAGGTTCCATCTTTGTCTCCATATGGCTATAATAAAAGGAGTCTTGAGGCATCTTAAAGAATAATAGATTTGTGGGTTAATTTTTGTGAAACTAAACCATTCGACCAGCTACATAGATGTCTAGGAACCACCCCCTTTGCTTCATAAACAGAGTTTATCTGAATTTGCAATCAACCTCACCATGAATTTTCACTATTATACAGTACTTAATTCCAGATTACATAAAATCAGATACTACTGCCCAACTGCAACTCAATTTATTGTTTCCTTTACCTGCAGGTTAATCACAGTAATATGCCCTGAGGATATCGAACTTTTCTTCCCCTTGAGTAACGGCTGCTTGCGATTCATCGGGATTCAGCTTTTGTTGCTTTTATTCAATTACTTTATTCTGTGTAGAGAAACTGACTAGTACTGGAATCTTTCTTCAGTACAATGCTGATGATGGGACTCTGGAAGGAGGTGGGCTGCTGCTGGTTCAGCCCGGTTCGGCCAAACCGGAGTGGAATTCAGGCCTGGGTTGCAGAACTGACAGCGACCCAGGCCTGCCACACCCCCAAACCAGTTCCCTCACGCTGCTGGGCTGTTGCCATTTTGTTTTCTAGTGACTGCATGTGCGCAGTTCACTGTAAATTGTTCTGCGCATGCGCGAAGAACAATTTACATTGGAAAGCGTGCATGCACATTGCGTGCGGGTTGCGAACCGGTAGTAAAACCGGCAGCAACCCACCACCCCTGGTGCGGCAGGCATACAAGATGGGATCCGCATACTCTTGTATTTCAACACTGTGCACTTACTATGTCCACATACACATTGCCAGAGACAGCTGCCGGGGGGGGGGGGTGTTGCTCTCTTCCAGACCTTCAGATGCATGGAAGTGTTTCCAAGAAGCAATCCTATATTGACATAGTTGCAGAGCTACATACATACGCAATTTCTACATTCTGCAATATATTAGAATTGGCTTTGTTGTATATGTATGAGGAAGAATGATGGCCTTGTGTGAAGGAAGGATGTGACAATTTGAGCCAACAAATGTGTGAACAGCCAAAAAGCCAATGTAATAAAAGAGGAGGGATAGTTGATGTTTTTTTCCCCTTAAGTCTATAATAGAATTTTCCTCACAGTTTTTAGCCTTGAGACAGATTGCAGTTTAAGGCAGCTGAAGGTGCCATGATGAAATCTTTTATTTTATTTCTTTTGTTGCAGTCTACCATTTCCCCCCAATCAAAAAGGTTAGGCAGGTTTCTGAAGCACCATCAAAATGTGCAAAACATTTTTTCATTAACCTAACAGTGAGCTAAGCATATACATACATTGTATCTGACGCAGTGGCTCAGTGGCTAAGACATTGAACTTGTCGATCAGAAAGATCGGCAGTTTGCTGTTTGAATCCCTAGCACCGAGTAATGGAGGGAGCTCTTGTTACTTGCCCCAGCTTCTCCCAACCTAGCAGTTCAAAAGCACGTAAACAATGTAAGTAGGAAAATAGGAACCATCTTTGGTGGGAAGGTAACAGCATTCCATGCGCCCTCAGCGTTTAGTCATGCCGGCCACATGACCACAGAGACCCGTTTTAGGACAGCGCTGGCTCTTCGGCTTTGAAACGGAGATTCCCCCTAGAATCGGGAAAGACTAGCAGATATGTGCAAGGGGAACCTTTACCTTTTTCGTATCTGTGTAAATTCTGTGAGACTTTTCTCCCGGAAATTGCAAAACAAACTCTAGTTCTGACCGTAGCTTAAAAGGCAGGGGACATGTGGATATTCTCCCTAAGCTAACTAATGACTTTTCCAACTGACCAACAATTCCATTTAATCAGAGACCTGCACCCTAAGCTCCTGTGAGTCTTGGACAAATTAAAAACCTGCTGCCCCTTTCTACACAGAGAAGAAAATAAATGATTATTGCCCCTCCCTCTCAATGAAAGGGAATGAAAAGCTGACCAGCATTTTTCTCACAATCCTTTTGAAAAATAATGACCCTGAAATTCTGGAGGTTAGTAAAAAATTTAAAACAAGGCCCTTGGGAGTGAGGAAACAATAGCTCTTATGAAGGTCTCCTCAAAACTAGAACTGTCCCTCAACAAAATCTGAATCTGAGTTTCTGGGGTGTCCCAAGTTCTGGTGCCAAGGTATGGAGAACCAGTTTGAGGCAGGAGGCTGTAACTCATTTTTTTATGAGTCCCCCCCCTCTCCCACTGGGGAGACATGATAAATAACTCAGACTTGGCCTACATTGTCAACGGCCTCTTAGGGCTGCCTAGATGGCAGTTTTGCACGGAAGCATTTTGTTAGTCGAATTTATAGAGCCAGCTACACAATGATGATGGCACGGGTTCTTAATTACTGATATGCTGGTATGAGCCAGTCTTGTTCTTGGCATTAGACAATTGAACAGGAAGATCCACTCTGAAAGAGACGTTCATCAATCAATCCTTGCAGATATTTGTGTTGTGGGGCCTCTAATAAATTTGCAGAAGACTTTAGAGTCCTCTGGAATTCAGTTTTCAAACCAGTTGTAGGAAAATGTAGAGATATGGCTAAACTATCTCTATGGCTAAACTAACATCCCACATTATTTGCCATACTGACTGGGGCTGCTGGGAGCTGTAGTTCCAACAACTGGAAGGATACAGCTTCTGCGCCCAGTGCTTTAAATCACATCTATTCCGATTATGGCTCATGTGGGGAAGGGAAATGTTTCAGAACGAAGAATTTAACATGCTCATCAGTCTTTAATCATTAGAATGACCACATAGGCATGTCCTTAACTCATCCTGGCCTTGGGGAAATCATATCCAGATTCTCAATTTACAGCAGACATGTTTTCCAACATTTTCCAGTATGAGTATTCCAGCTATGCAAATAAAAAGTAATATGAGAATCGTCTAAAATGCAGCTTGTTTGCAATGGTAAACAAACACGATGACCTCCTATTTTCAAGGCCAGTTTTTTCACTTACCTCACACTCACCCTTGTACAGGCAAGCAAGGCTTATTAGAGAAGAATCATGATTAAATTGGTTAGCTTTCTATTTCATCTTCCTTACTTGAGCTCAAGGCAGTTTACAAAGGGATTTCCCCTTATTTAACCCCCACGACAACTTGGAAGACGGACTGGGTTGAGAGAAAAGGCCTGGCCCAAAATTCATCAGTGATCTTCTGCAGTTGAGAGCAGATCTGAAATTTGGTATGTCCAATCCTAGTTCAGTACCTTAATTCTATACCATATTGGCTTTCAAGGTCTTTTCCTTCTACTTTTACTGATCGTTACTGTAATAGGATTCCAGGGTATTAATTGCTTAGCTTGGAAATTGCAGCTAACGATAGGAAAAAGGATCACAATAACACACATTACTGTAACACTTTTTTTCAATATGACACCCAAAGAGTTTTGCTTGTTGAACGAAAAGCTTTCATTGGTGCTGAATTCCCATTCTTTGACAACCAATGGTAGGGTAATTTTTAGTGGGCCCCACAGTGAAATAGAACAGGATTAATTTCACTTCACAGGCCATGTTTCCAATTCTGATTCCGGAGCTGATAACACCTTAAATATCTCAGGTGCTAAAGCATCTCATTTGAACTATCTTAGATTGGCAGGTAGCACTGACAGAGTTTTTTCAGTGTGGCCTCATAGTTAGACAAGTGAGAGTTTGGGGGGGCAAGGGGATACAAATGATATTTTACTGATCATTAAATTTACTAAAAAGCAATAGTTTTTTTCATTAATATGTACAGAGTATTGCTTGAACTACTCTGTACTCTTGTGATTTTTGCTGTTATTGTTCTCAGTTTTAGGTGGCCAGCATAGTAGTACACCATATGAGAATTTATGTACGTGTTTTCCCGAAAATACGACATGTCCTCATAATACAGCCATGCCACATTTTTCTGGTGGGCAAAAATATAAGCCCCTCCCGCATGTAAGCCCCCTGGACAACCCCTCACCTCTGGCCAGGCAGAGCACCGCTCACCAACCTAGCAGTATCCCGAAGGTGCCAAGCCACGGGAACCTGGGGGGAAGCAAAGGTGATCGTGTTGCTTGCCGCCTTCGGGATACCACTAGGTTAGTGAGCAGCACTGTGCCTAGCTGAAGAGAGGGGTTGCCAGGCAGCTGCTCTCTTGTGAGCAGGCTCCCAAAGAGCCGGACACAGCCTCATGGGCGAATGGCTGTATTGCGCTGTCGCAGCAGCACAACACAACAGCCATGAAGCAACCACACTCATGAGCAGCCACCCGGCAAACCCCCTTTGCAGCCGGGCACAGTGCCATTCACTGACCTAGGGGTATCGCCAAGCCGCGTGAGCGCCTGTTCACCGCCGCCTGGCTCCCGTGGCTTGGCACCTTCAAAATGCCAGTGAATGGTGCTCTGCATGGCTGGAGAGGGAGGTTGTGCGAGCGGCTGTTCCGCTCTCACTCACCCACCTCCCAGCCTCACAATGCATGGCCCAGCTCTCATTAAGGAGCCAGGGCACCTCCGCCGCCGCCATCCCAGCCTGGTTTTTTCTGCAGCTTCCAACCCGCCCTGGGCACACACTCTATGGTTGTTGGCCAGCTGCCGGCAGAGCGTACAACCATAGAGTGTGTTTCCAGAGCGGCCACTGCTAAAAGACTCAGGTTGGAAGCCACGGAAAAAGCCAGGCTGGAATGGTGGCGGCGGAGGTGCCCTGGCTCCCCACCCTGCTCCTCCCAGGAATTCCAAATCCAAAAGGGCAGTCTTCTTATGACCAACTTCATAAGGGTTGTGTGCATAAAGGTAAAGATTCATGTTGGTGTATCAAATATACATTGGAAATACAATCAGTCTGAAGGCACCTAAATGTTCTTGGGATCAGATATGTATTTTAATTCAGACAATTCTTAAAGTGAGTGTGATGTCAGGTGCAAGAAACCAGGAGTCAGGACAGAGTTCAAAAGCACCAAGAGTTTATTCCATGCAATCTATACCCAAGAATCTGATCTATTAATGGTCAAGGCAAATTGGTGCTAGCTAAGAGTCAATGGACTTCAAGGGGGAGTGGGGTGGACTTAAATCTCTTTTGTAGGTGTAGGGACTCCAGATGGATGATGCATTTCACCTTGCCCTCCAGCTCAGCCTGGTCATCTCCTAAATGTACAAATGAAACCAGAGGTTATTCTTCTAGTGTGATGGATAAGCAGTTGAAAGGGGAAAAATGGAGCTTTGCTTTTATATAAGATAACAGCAGCAAGACATTTGTATACACAGAGATGGAAAGATCTACAGATTTGCACAATGGAGGAATGGATGATGAAATTAATGGAATTGGCTGAGATGGTAAAACTATTTTAATTAAAAAAAGAAGACTGTCTAGTTTTTTTTCTACATGGTAACAATTTTTGGACTTTTCACTTGAGATTGAAATAAATGTTATGTTCATTTTGGGATGTGACAATCAGCATTGTTTGTGATTACAATAATACTGTATATTACTGACTTTAAAGCAAAAAGTTAATGTATTTATATTTGTATCTTGTTTTCCCCAAAATAAGACAGGGTCTTATTTTCTTTTGACCTCCGAAATAAGCACTTGGCCTTATTTTCAGGGAGGTCTTATTATTTTTGAGCTGCAGGAGGTGGCGAGCGTGGTCACCTCATGGCTGCTGCTGTGTTGCAATATTTTTGGGAGAAGGCTTATTTTCAGGGGAGGGTTTACTTTAGCACATGTGCTCAAAAGCCCAATTGGGCTTATTATGTGGGGAGCTCTTATTTTGGGGGAAACAGGGTAATTATTAAAGACAGTTGGAAGTTAGTCTCTTCTTATTTTTTCTTTCTTTCATATTTTCCCCTTTTCACTTGTACCTTACTTTTCTCTATATTTTACTCCTTTTAAAAATATGTTATTATTTGTAGAAATGTAATAAAGCATAATTTAGAAAAGATGCTAATTTTTAAAACAAAATTCACCATGGGGCCTGGGGCCTGTCATTTTCTCAGCCTACCTTATCTTGTGGAACTATTCAGTGGGGAAAGGAGATCAATGGTAGAGATTCATTGAGCTCTTTGGGGAAAGGAGGGATAAAGGAACTGGGTTTCAGCACCCAGGAACATTAGCCTCTTGATTCATCCTGTCAGTGTGACAGAGAATCATGGTCAATTCCGGATTGAAAGTTTAGATGAATGGGAAAACAAGCCGCAAATTTATTCTCTTTCTGGGTGTGCATTCTTACTTTGCTTTGTATTCAATCATCCAGGCAGCTTTGAATAACAGTTCAGAAAAGGCAAACTCTGAATAAAACTCTAGCAAGACTAACACTGGCGGAATCAAAACAACAGTGAAATTCCCTAATAAAATCCCTTTCTGAAAAAATGCTACGAAATAAAAAAGCAGTTGGTCATTCAACAGATATTTAGGAGGTTCCAACAAGTCTTTCTGTGGAGAAAACGTTAATTTCAAGGTATTTTTGTTGTTAGTTGCGAAGTCGTATCTGACCCATTGCAACCCAATAGACAATGTTCCTCCAGGCCTTCCTGTCCTCTACCATCCTCTGGAGTCCTTTTAAGCTCACGCCTACTGCTTTGGTGACTCTATCCAGCCACCTCATTCTCTGTCGTCCCCTTCTTCTTTTGCCCTCAATCTTTCCCAGCATTAGGCTCTTCTCCAGTGAGTCCTGCCTTCTCATTAGATGGCCAAAGTATTTGAGTTTCATCTTCAGGATCTGACCTTCTAAAGAACAGTCAGGGTTGATCTCCTCTAGGGCTGACCGGTTTGATCGCCTTGCAATCCAAGGGACTCACAGGAGTTTTCTCCAGCACCATAGTTCAAAGGCCTCAATTCTTTGGCCCTCAGCCTTTCTTATGGTCCAACCTTCACAGCCATGCATTGCAACTGGGAAAACCACAGCCTTGACTATACACACTTTTGTTTGCAGGGTGATGTCTCTGCTTTTTATTATGATGTCTACATTTGCCATAGCTTTCCGCCCCAGAAGCCAGGTATTACAATAGAGGAAACTTTCTTCCTTTGGTTGCCTATGGAAATCACTGGGCAATCATGCTGCTGCACCAGAGTTTGGCACAGCAATCTTGGGGGTGCTTAGATGTCACAGAAGTAAATCTGCTGGAATAATTAGCATATGAGTTGTGAGATGTTTCATCTTTTCTTTCCTGTTCTTGTGTGCCTCCTCCAGTGTCCTGCTGAGGCAACCATGGATATGGTGCATCATGCGCTTTCTTGTTCTTCCCCACCTCCTTTGTTTTTGGCTTTAAAACAGTATTGTGTGCAGTACATGATACTCCTGGAATTATTCAATAGTAGGATTGTAGCTGGCTGTTCCGCGTTGGTTGAATGAGTTAGAACTCCAAGGCATCGTTACTCGTGTTGAATGTATGGGTATGTGGAGGCACCTGCTGGGAGAACATTGCCCTTGTAGTAGGTTCATTGGCTCTTCCAGAGTGTGAGTGGTATATAGACATTATTACTGATAAAGATCCTGACTGATGGGCTGGAATCAGTTTAATGCTGCTTTTATATTTCTTTATGTGTTTTTCCACTCGACTCCTGGCCTAGGCATGCATTGGGGATGGATTACTAATTTTAACCTATTGTTTTATCGTCTTTTATTATTGCTTTCTTAGTTTTATATATTTTTTCTGTGTGTAATTGCAGAAGAACAGGATATAAATAACAATATTTAGTCATTATCATCTCTTTAGTTCATAGCTTGATAGTGGAGAATCAATGCATTTTTACTCAAAAGTAATTCCCTCTTAATTCAGCGTTGATAACTCTTGGGTAGGGATGCCGAATAAATGGTGCAATTAAGAAATCAATAATAGAGCATGCAAATCTGTTAGTCTGGCTAGATGTTGGGGGGTGCGGGTGGAGAGCATTGTAAAGGAAATATGATTTCTAGCAGCTAGATTCTCTAGCCAATTGTTACTGTATTTGTTTTCTCAGGGGCTTTTAAATTGAAAATGCCTAGTAGGAATTTGAATAAGCTTCAAATAAAAAAAAAATCCAGTGAAGATCTAGTAAATGGCAAGCAAGGCACATGTAGGTAGGTTGCGTTTTACACTTGTGCACAAGCACACACAAACATACATCCCAAACTCTGCCCTTCCTGCCTGGCCAGCCTAGATGCCATTAGATATAACTCAACAAACGATTTCATAAACCTACTTAAGAATGTAAAAGTTTGATAATAATTCCTGTATTATTAACCCTCCCACCCTTGTAAATTTTATGGGCTGGGAGCTATGGGGGGGAATTGGAGGCACGGCCATCAGATGGGACTCCACAGCTGTGATTCATTCTGCTGTCAGTCTGGGTCATATTTATTAATAGTCCTAATGCGGGAAGCAATAAAGGAAGAGAGAAATTCTATTAATTAAATCATTGTTATAATTAACTTTCATTAAAGGAAAATCAATAAAGAGGAGCCACGACTGAAATAGTGCCCATCCATTATGGCTGATTTTACTGGAATGCATTCAGGGCCTGCCATATATTATGGAAGTGGCGGGTTGGGCGGGCGGATAGTGAGTGGTAGCAAAGCTGCAAAAAGAGGGCCATGTCACAGCCAAATGATTTAAAGGACCCTTCTCTATCTCTATGGGTCTGGATGTTCAGATATAGATTTGAACCAGATATATGTAAGATGCATGCCCTTCCATAATAGAGGTAGGTGTGCAGATATAAACTTGAGCATGTTAAGATGACTATGCAATCGTGCTTTGAGTAGATTACTGGAATAGACCTCTATACTGGAATTTAGCATGGCCAAAATATATACTCTACTAAGATGGAAAGCATATTTTATGGCCAATCCATGAAAAGTGCGCCTTTTATGGAATCTTGACCCAGAGATGTAAATGCCTGCTATGTGGACAGGCAGAACTGCTCAACATTAAAAAAATGAAACCAAAGAGCAGATTCAAACGTAAGAGTTTCCAGGAATAGCTGGGATGTCTCTCAAACGTTGATCTGGAAAACATTCAAAATGTACCTGATCCAGGGATAGGATTCTACCGGTTCGGACCAGTTCAGGTAAACCGGTAGCTCCGAAGATAAACCGGGAGTGAAGCGATTCACTCCCACGAGTAAGTGGGCTCGCCTGCCCATCCCTGCGCTTTACTGACCTATATCTTCTCAGCTGTGTCGCGCAGCAGAGTGGATTGCCACACCTCAACTGTTTTCTTTCCCAAGCAGTAATCCGAAAGGTAAGCCTTCTCTAAACCGCGTACATGTGTGCAGCAAAGTGCACACTCAGTGAACCGGTTGTTAAACCTATAGAATCCCATCCCTGACCTGATCCCCTGCAGACATAAGCTGTAGGCCAATGTAAAGGACATTGTTGTTGCTTGGAGAGCTGCGATATGGTGGCACTAGATGGTGGCCGTGGATTGCATTCTCTACCTTTTACAGTGTATTATCTTGATCTGCTGCAGATTCAGGATTTACTCTGTCAACGTATTCTGAAATGTGTCTGAATATTAGTAGCTTGGGTTGGTAGTTTGGCTGTTGGTTTGAGCTCCGAGCTTGGCAATTTGGTTACAAATGTTTCATCACCATTCGAGGAGACATCGTCAGCGCATTTTGAGTTTAGGGTTATACTCCCCCCCCCTCTCCTGTACAACAGTGCGTTTAGTGTCCATTCAAAGTTACAAAAAAAGTGAAAAAGGTGACTTAATATAATTTTTCACACTTACAATCTTTGCCCTCCCTTTGCTAACCCCACGATCATGTGGTCAAAAATGTGATCCCACCCCTCACGCATGCACATGTGCCCCCTCCCCCCACACATGCATGTGCATCTCCTGCGTGCATGGCAGAGACCTGAAAATCAGCTGGGTGACAGGAGGAGTGCATGCATGCATGGAGGAGCTAAGCTGGGTGACGGCTTGCATGCCCAAGTTAAATTTATTTGGTTCAGATCAAAGGTGGGTTCCTACCAGTTCGGACCGGTTCGTCTGAACCGGTAGTGGAGATAGTGACTGGGTCGCCAGTAGGGTTGTCCAGTTGGCCACGCCCCTGAACCAGTTCCCTGGTCACCCATGCCATTGCTGGCATGTTTTTGCTCGGTTTTTAATGTTCTGCGCATGCGCAGAACAATTTTTTGGCAACTGCGCACATGCACGTGCAAAACGGCAGTAATGCTGGCAGAAACCCACCCCTGGTTCAGATGGTGTCAAGCATGTGTGGCAGCAACCCGGTGAGGAGTACAAAAACAAGTGTGTCTTGCCTAGAGTCAAGCATGGTGGTGGGAATGTCATGGTCTGGGGCTGCATGAGTGCTGCCGACACTGGGGAGTTCATTGAGGGAACCAAGAATGCCAACATGTACTGTGACATAGTGAAGCAGTGAATGATCCCCTCCCTTCAGAGATTGGGCCACAGGACAGTATTCCAACATGATAATGACCCCAACCACACCTCCAAAATGATCACTGCCTTGCTAAAGAAGCTGAGAGTAAAAGTGATGGATTGCCAAGCATGTCTCCAGACCCAAACCCTATTGAGCATTTGTGGGTCATCCTGAAATGGAAACTGGAGGTGCTCAAGATCTCTAACATCCACCAGCTCTGTGATGTGGTCATGGGGGAGTGGAAGAGGACTCCAGTGGCAACCTGTGAAGCTCTGGTGAACTCTATGCCCAAGAGCGTTAAGGCAGCGCTGGAAAATAATGGTGGCCTCACAAAATATTGACACTTTGGGCCCCATTCGGACATTATCACTTAGGGGTGTACTGACTTTTGTTGCCTGCAGTTTAGATATTAATGGCTGTAGTGTTGCATTATTTTGAGGGGACAGCACATTTACACTGTTATACAAGATGTATACTTACTACTTTACATTGTAACCAAGTGTCGTTTCTTCAGTGTTGTTACATGAAAAGATATACTTAAATATTTACAAAATGTGAGCGGGTGTACTCACTTCTGTGAGATACTGTATATATCCCTATTCCCTGCAGCTACTACATGTAGAGAACGCTTCTGCCAGAAAGTTCTAAGTGCTCAATCATAATCCACATACAAGGTTAATATTCAAATGAATTGTTGCCTCATTGCTTGTGGCCATGTGCTTGGAGATACCCGACTGCTTTCAATAAGAATTTGCTAGCACATTTAAGAAATTTGCTAAACAAGACTGGTCCTGATGTACAGTTTCAGTGCTGCTATCTGTTTTTAACCATTTCTCTCTTACTTCATCTTATTTATTGTTGATTTTTAAAAAAATGTTTAGTATAGTCATGGGAAGCAAAAAGCAGGGAAATGGAAATTATTATTATTTTCTTCCCATTAAACTCCTTTTAATAGAAGAGGATTTATCAGCATCTGAGGATGTGATGCTATTAAGCTACCGAAGTGTCAGAGAGAGCTACTGGGACCAACAATATGAGCACTATTAGTTGATGCAGAACAGCTAAACCCTAAATATTCAAGTTCTGCCACTGCTGTTTTCTTTCACAAAGAAAAAGAAAAACCACAGAGTGGTTGGTTCTACAGGTGTCCTCGCTGTGCTTTGCTACTATGGCTGCCATCCTCTGTCTTTATAGCTAAACGTATCAGGCCTGGGCTGCAGAAACATGAATGGCAGCAATAGCTCTGATTCATTTCTACCACCCAGTGGTGTTGTTCATTTTTGCAGTCCAGATCTGGTAGCCCAAGACCTATCTAGAACCTGATATCTTCTGAGTTCTTCCCAACCAATGAGGTGAGCGAGATAGAGTGGTCACATAAGCGCCAGACCTTTTCAGTGGTAGCCTCTCCATTGTGCCATGTTCTCCTGAAAAGTCAGGCACAACTGACTTTTCTGTTGTCTTAGATTAGTATTATTTTTCGTCTTCTCTGGTTTTTCAGTCCAAAAGTGTGTGACTTCTGTTTTCTTTATAAATCCTGGTTTTACAGCATTGCTGGTATCAACTAATTTTTAATTAAATAGTTATGTTTTACTCCTTTTTAATGGGTTTAACAGTTCACCTCAAAGCTGAACAGTTTAAGGAAATGAATAAAAATGTACTTTTTATCCAGGTGTAAGCCTCTTAAAATCATTTGTTACGTGGCTGAGCTGATGCAATAAGATTACACACTGTATAACAGTATATCCCTACACACAATCAACTACTGTAGAGCAACAATCTTTAGGTACTTGCTTTACAAGAAAGAGGAACCTGAACAGTGGAAAAGTCAAGATTTTTATAGGAGTTTGTTTATAGGACATCTATCTATCTCTATCTATCATCTATCAATCTAATATATATATATATATAGCTGCCCTTCTCACAAGCAGTAACTCTGAGCAGTGTACTATAGTCATGTTGAGGGACAATGGTGAGAAATCCTAGAGATTTGATATGCTGGCCAATTTGGAGAAGCTAGGCAAGTCCTTGTCTATGTAGCTAGGGTGAGATCTACTTTTATGCAAAATGGGCAATTCAGGACAGCAGCTGAACTGAGAAAGCCCATTGTTAAAATGATGGAATGTTGAGGTCATCTAGGTTGCAACTCCCTTGTAAGGACTGCCCTGCCCTGTGCTGTGCTGTGCTGTGAGTTTCTATTTTTTTATTTAGATGGGATTGCAGGAGGGTTCGTCTTGGATCAGGTAGATCAGTTTCAATATGATTTTATTTATTTGTCTGTCTGTCTGTCTGTCTGTCTGTCTGTCTGTCTGTCTATCTATCTATCTATCTATCTATCTATCTATCTATCTATCTATCTATCTATCTATTTATTATTAGTTTGTCAAACATGTACAAGATAACAGGTATAAGTATAAACATGGACATGAACAAAGGAAATGAATACAAGTCAATGGGGACAGTAGGATTGGGACAGTAGGCACGCTGGTGCGCTTATGCACTCCCCCTTTATGGACCTCTTAGGAATGGGGTGAGGTCCACGGTAGACAGTTTAAGGTTGAAGCTGTGAGGGAAAAAAATGAACTGGGTTTGATCCTAGTTACATCCAAAAGATGTGGGGAGGAGGAATAGGAGCACACAGGCATGTAGTCTCCATTGCATTTGTTAGATTTATTTTCTCCACTACATTGGTTTGTCTTAGCATGTTGGAGTAAACCCAACCAATCATGAGCACGCCATGACTTAGCATTATCTGTGAATTCTGTCTATGTATACAAACTTTCTCTAAATACTTCAAATGGTTTGCTTGACATTCCGTGACAAAAGCTTTAGAAAAAATGGTGTCAGGGAAAAGGTGCATTTATATATACAGGTGAGCCTAGCTAAAACTTGGCATAATGTTTCAGAAACCTAACTTGTGTGGATTTAGCACCCTTGTCCTATACATGCTATCCCAGAGCCAGATCCATATAGGGCACATTGCCTGCTTGCAAAAAACACTATGATATTTCAAATGCACTCTTTTGTTGTTATTATTTTCTTTCTCTTGCTATAAAAATACATTATTAATGAGACTTGGTGGTTTTCCATGATCTGTACCCAACCAACTCAGAAAACTTGGTATGTGGCTGAGATTGAAGAGGCCCACCGGGGCAATTGGGAAGGGATTGGCATAGCTGTTAAAAATGGTCTCCAATGTCGAATGTGTCTTGTATCCCTTAGCAAAATGGCGGCTGGGGGAATTGCTGCAAGTACCGGGAGCTGGAGAAATGCGATTGTAAAGCTGCCATAATTCATCCTGATGGCCCTCCGTTGCCTGCCATTAAATCGGAAGAAATACCATTCATCACCTGAGCCCTGTCAACATCGGACAGGCTCCTACCCACTACACTGCTATCTGCCAAGGTGCTCCTTGCTGCCCTGGTGAAACTATTCAGCTGTTCCATGTCCGCTAAGGCGGTGGCTCCCAAACTTTTCAGCTCTAGGGACCAGTTCAGTGGAAAAAGGTTTTTCCACAGACTGCAAGGGGTGTCGTTTTGTGTACTGCTTGCATCCTGCAGATGGGGCATCACTAGTTTGTGTGGCCCAGTTTCTGGCATGTTGTGGCCCGATGCCGGTTCATGGACGAGGGGTTGGGGACCCCTGCTCTAAGGCCTCTAGAGCAGAGGTGGTATTCTGCCAGTTTGCACTGGTTTGGGTGAACCGGTAGTGGCGGTGTGAGGCTCCACCCAGACGTCATCATGGACATGCGCGCTCCCGCTACCGAACCAGTAGTGAAAATAAGAGGATACCATTACTGCTCTAGAGATGCTTGAAGAGCTCAAGTAAACTAGAAAAGGCTCTGTTAATTTCTTGCCTACAAGAGCCACCATCTGTTCATTAATCTTCTTGTTTTAGCACTCCCTTTATCAGTGTCCTTCCTTCAGAGATTAAGCCATGAGTGTGGAGACCTTCTCAGCGATCATCATTATATTGCTCTAAGAAGTCAGAAGACAGCCTCTCTCTGTGGGAGAACCAATGTGGTATAACCCAGGTATAAACAACCATTTTTGCTGGTTCTGTTCCACTAATTTTCTGGATCAAATTGGATTAGGAAAGCGGTAGGTCCTTGTGTTTATTTTGACAGAACTTCATAAAGTTGAAAAACATGTTGCTCAAGAGTTAATAGCAAGAAAACATAATAGTATGTGCATGGAGGTGTAGTTGGTAACTGCACTATCATACACTTTTATTATATCTGAAAAGTGGCAGAGGCATGGCACTTCTTTATGCCAGTCAGAGGAGGAGAATGTAAAGATTCCTTTGTTTTTCTTTCTTCCCCCACTTTTTTAATGTGTTCAAAATATACGTCTATGGAGATTCTCAGTCATCCAGGTCATGGTTGTCCTGAAGGTGCTTTTTCAAGAGGCAACTGGACTTCCCATACCTTCAAATTTTACATTCAGAATTTACAAAATTTCATATTAACTATTATAGTTTACATTAATTTGAAATAAGAATATCTAGTCTTTCAGAGGGTGCTGACTGTTTAGTGAGGACAATCTTTGGAATTCTTCAGGGAATTCAAATCCCAGTATTTCCTGGGAAGATGGTGTGTCTGTAAAAGCAGTCTATGTTGTTCATCCATATCTTTCATTAGAAGATAAAGATGCTGCACAGGTATTTTATAAATGTGCTTTAGGAAATGTGTGTTAGAAATTCAAGAATAGATCTGGTAGTAAATAAAAAGGCACTTTTATTGCAAGAAAATCTGGAACCCTCCAGTAGTTTTTGAAGATGCTGGTTGGGGATGATGAGAATTTTGTTCCCTAGATTATGGATGAGCCCATATATCCCTCTTACCTCTTCTAGACTATTTTCTGGACTGGGAATGTCTCTGTTAACTTTAAGACCTTTTTGCTATTCTCTACTTGCCTATTCTATCATCCTACTGATTGCTCCTCTGCCTGAAGGCACCCAAAGTAATGTATGATATTCAAAGCCCAACCCAAATTTACTTTAAATTGAAAAAGACTAAGTCCACATAAAAATCTCAATCAATAAACAATAAGGTTTTTTCATTTCAAAAAATGTTTGTGCCTTAAAAGATGTAAAGACATCTTTGTCATAGTGGTTCATATTTGGCTGCGTGCAAATCTCAATCCTTTAACTTTACAGTAAAAACCAGATACATGGAATAATTCAGTAATCTGAAAAGAAGGAGAAAGTTGGATTACAAAAGGATTGCACAGCTGGCCCAATTCCTTTTTTCCTGTAAAGTGAAAGCTAGTGTGTGTGGTTTTGGACTCTATATTTAAGGACATACATGGTCCCTACTCCAGATGTGATGGTTTCTTATGGAGTTGTTTTGATGGGAATGTACATTACTTTATTAATTTCCACATGTGATAATATAATTTGGGTCTGCTACATTTGGGGTATGTTGTTTTACTGTACTCTGCACTATATGGAGCTAAAATATTTGCTCAATAAATGTCTTCTTTACTTTGATTGCTCTCTTGTTTGGTAAATAGTGATGAAAACGTCATCAGAACTAAATTTACATAATGTCAGAGGCTTTCCTGTGCTGAACTTCTAATTACAACATGAGAAATATACACTGATAATATTATGTTGAATGGGAAAGTTTCAGGTTCAATTTTGCTTTTTGTTATGAGCTCTATATGCAGTCTTAAGCAATCCACAGTTTTGTTAGGTTTAATGCTAACTGCAATATGGATATTATAAAGTTGACCTACTTAATAGGTTCTTGTTCGGGTTACTGAGGTAATGTTAATAAAGCATGCAGCATAATGTAAGGTTGGCCAACTAAAATGATGTCACCTCTCATGGTTCTTGAATCAAGAAAGATGTGAATGGGTTCCTTTCTAAACTTAGTCATGAAACTGATTGGAAAATCTTGGCTCGTTTCACTTCACCTAATCTATCACACAGGGCAATTATAAGGATTAAACATGGTAATAGCCATGCATACAACTTTCTCCATCCCTTTTGATGTAAATCAGTGGTTCCCAAACTTGGCAACTTTAAGACTTGTGGACTTCAACTCCCAGAATTCTCCAGCCAGCTCTGGGAGTTGAAGTCCACAAGTCTTAAAGTTGCCAAGTTTGGGAACCACTGATGTAAATGCACACAAAAACTAAATAGAAACAAAACATCTGGATTTTTTTTTCTTGTTTTCTGATTAGAGCAGTTTCAGGGTAGAAAGGGTGGGATTTTGTAATCATCTTCTCCATGCTGTTTTTCTACCTGAAATTGTTCCCAATCCTCATAACTCGCAGTTTGTCCTGTATTTATATTTGAATGTTCTACCTCTCACGATAGGTTTTGAGCAAAGAGGCTTTCAATGGCAAAATAATGGGGACAGAAAAAAATGCATCACATTTAATATCTATTCTTTAAAAATCTCAGTAAGAAAGGTAGCTGCTTCTCCACCCCTCTACTTCATCTCTATTCTTCTATTCTATAGAGTAGAATAATATGTGATGTACATTGCACTGCTTTTGAAGCAACTCCTCCAGCTGTACTTTTGGGAGTAATTTGATCTTTGTTAAGGGCAGATGATAATGTTGGCATCCATGTTCTAGGAAATTTCATTGTTTGGCAAACAGGGTAGCCTGCAAAACCTCTCCAGGCCAGTTGCCCTTATCAGTTGGCAATCCTCCAATACAAGCAAATGCTGAATGTTGGAATAGGAAGGAGGACTTGTTGTTGTTCAGTCACTAAGTCGTGCCCTACTCTTTGTGACCCCATGGTCCACAGCACGTCAGCCTCCCTCCCACCATATCCTCCACTGTCTCCGGGAGTTCACCCAAACCCATGCCCATCTCGTCAATAACACCGTCTATCCATTTCATCCTCTGCTGTCCCCTTTACCTTTTGCCTTCGATCTTTCCCAACATCAGGTTCTTTTCCCATGAGTCCTTTCTTCTCATCTGTTGGCCAAAGAATTTGAGCTTCAGATTCAGTATCTGACAGTCAGGGTTGATTTCTTTTAGGATTGACTGATTTGATCTCCTTGCAGTCCAAGGAACTCTCAGTGTCGGGGTAACCTTGGGGGGTTTGTGCATCAGACTGAGGTTCAAACTGTGATGGACAACTAAGCAGAGGACATTGATGGATTGATTTGCTTAGCTTAATACACCACTGGCTGCTGAAGTCCCTTGGCAGTTTAAGAATAGCTAGAAGAACAATTAAAAACAACAGAGGCATAGGGAGGTAACAGGGATGGCCCTTAGCGCAGCAATCAAGATGGCAAGACGGTGATCAGCCGAGCTTTTTCATAGCCTTTCCTCTCCCACCCACTTTTTCCCTTGTCCTCCCCTCGTCAGGCAGGAGCTGCATTGCGTTGCCACATGGCCCATAACTCTTGGCGATATTGTGTGTCTTTTGTGGAGGGGGGCTGACAAATTGTGAAGAAATATTTAATTGATTTGTTTATAAATTTATTTTGTATCTTGCGAGAAATCCCAGGCTGTGAATAAAGGGTCAGGGAAGGAATAAACAAAATTTATAAGGTAATAGAAAAGCACCATCAAACAGTGAATCATGTAATTCAATCTAACAAGGAGGACTCCGCCAGGCCGGTAATAAAAAGGACTCACCAACAGCCTATAAGGCAGAAGACAAATGGGATCTGGAGAGAGAGATGGAAGAAGAGGGTGGGAGGGAGGGAGGGGAGAACAGCTACCCTTCAAAGGGGGTTCGGGTGGCAGCAGTCAGGAGGCACCCAAAGTTCAGGCTTGGCCAAAAAAAAAGGAGGTTCAATGCTGCAGGTGCAATTTTGCAGGGCAATATGGACGTTATGGGGGTGGCAGGGGGGACATGAAAAATGTGTGTGCTTGCGTGTGTGTTTTATGCCAGCAGGCAAGCTTGATGAGAAGCTAGTGGGCTGTTACACCGGGCCGGGAAATAAAAGCTTTGTTTTGGAAAGGCGGGGAAAAAAAAAACCTTGGGTTACTGCTTGCTCATTTTTTTAAAAAAAGAGGGGAGAGGGAGGAGGGAGCCCTCCTCCTCCTCCTTTATTACCACTGCTGAGTTCCTCATAAAAGTCTCAGCCGTAACTACTGGATGCTCTATCTCGGGAACAAATAAAGTCTCTCCCTCATTAAAAGGGGGTCCTTTCGGCTGCCCCTTCCCAGGTCTCTCTTTGGGCCTGGAATGATGAATGGGGCCACGGGGGGGGGGGGGGGGGTTGGCAGCAAAATCTGGAATTCCCCTCCCCCCCGGGAGGGTGTGCATAATAACTATATTTTTATTGCGTGTGTGTAAGTGTGTGTGTGTGTGTGTAAGTGTGTTTGAGAGAGGGATGGAGCGATGGAGGGAGGTGGAGAGAGAGAGAGAGAGAGAGAGAGAGAGAGAGAGAGAGAGAGAGAGAGAGAGAGAGAGAGAGAACATATTTTACTTCTCGTGTATCCCAATATGCCCCTCCACCTGAGAAGCCATTTTACTTGAGGGGAAGGGAAGATTTCCCCTCCCCCACCTGAAGGCAGATAGGAGGGCGACGTTCACAGAGAGATTCAAAGGTCTCCAGGGAGTATTCAGGGAAATGATGAAATGATTTGATTCATAGGGTTGTAAAAACCCCAATATGAGATACAACTGCTCCCAGGTTTCCCCTCTACCACCTAGTCTGCCTCGGCGATTCCTATATTTACCAAATGATTTGTCTGGAAAAGGGTCTGGAATAGGGATGGGAAGCTGCCTGCTCCTCAGTTGGAACCCTGGCTGATTTAACGCAACACTGCCTGGATGGGTTTTGTACCAATTCCTCAGGTTTTCAGGTGAGGGTTTTCCTAACCCTATCTAGGAATTAAACCAGAGGCTTTTTTGCAGGGAAAACAGGTCCTCTCCTGCCTAAAAATTTCTTCAGTTGTTTGAGATGAAACTACTCATTTCCATATTAAAAAGCACTTCCGTACGGATACCATCATCATTTACCAATCTCTCCTTCTCAGAGCCTGTCCTTTTGTTTTATTTATTGATCACATTTTTATCCCACCCGTCTCCTCCACAAACTGACTCTGGGCAGCTTACAGGTTATAAAACAAATAAAAATAATTTTTTTTAAAAAAATAAAACAACACATAGCTATTGTGGGAACTCAGGACAAGCCTGCCAAAGGTGACCAGTGCTCCCTCCGGCTAACCCCATGCCCTTATCCCCATCCTTGCTTTTATCTTTCATGATAGAAAAGGATAAAATATGCAGGTTGCTAGTTACAAGGACTTTTTGGTGTTATGGTGGCTTAGTAGTTGGGGGCTGAGGGAGAGAATCAAGACACCAGAAAATGGGGATTGGCAGGGAGATTGCAGCCCACCCCAAAATGTGGGCTCCATCATGGCAAATTTTACCATTGGAACTGGGCTGCAACTAAAAGAAAATCTGCTCAGCTGTCCATCAGTTCTGAAGGTGTGGGATTATTGGGAGGTGATGTTAGCATAAGTAGGACAAAAATCCCTCCAGAACTGCCCTAAATTAGATTAGGGCTGAAGATTTCAGAATAATCACTAGTTGGAATTTTCTGCATGCTTTTGCTGCTATTCAATGGAAATGGGGATTTTTACAGTCCAGATCTGCAGATAAAAAAATAAAAAAATAAGAAATACGGCTGGACCTAGCTTTGAGCAGATACTAAGGTCACAATTTCATGGCATGCTTACCAGTGACTAACTGAAGAATTAACCTAGTTGGCTGAACTCTGTTGGCTGAGTTTGCACAACAGGTGTTGTGCAAATCCAGCCTATAAATACATTGCAGAACAGGTAGTGTATATTAATCATGCTTCTTACTCTTTAACTCTCACAATACTCAGAAAGATAAGTACTTCTGATGAAAAATCACATACCATAGGAATCACAGGGTGTGTAATTGTGTATGATGTTATGCAGCCCTTCTAAAATATCAACACTGTCTAGCTATTTATCTGGTTGGGTTTTTTTCAACATGAGTAATTGGTTGCTATCTTTTCAATCAATGCAACAAGCTAACAGGGACTAGACCCCTTGGAAAATCTATTCTCATAAAATACTATATCTATCTATCTTTTCTTTTTATATAGATGTTTAACTGTTGCAGATACTGAAACATAAATGGCTTCGACCCAAGATATTTTTATGAGATTAAGCATCTATGTGAAAACACACATTCTTTGACTACAGGTTAGTACTGGTGCTGCCTAGAACTGAAGATGATACTGTAATAATAATGACTGCTAAATAACATTAAAAGAAATGTTACTTGGCCCAGGATCTAATGTGAGTTTTTAGGCCTGTTTTAGGCATGAAAGCTGGTGGGGTGACTTTGGCCAATCATTCTTATTTTATTTTATTTTTATTTATTTATTTGTTTTGTCAAGCATGTATAAGATAATAGATAAAAGTATATACAAGATTATAAATACATGAAATGGATACAAATGAATGGGGTTGTTAGGACAGGGACGGTAGGCACGTTGGTGCGCTTATGCATGGCCTCTTTACGGACCTCTTAGGAATGGGGTGAGGTCAACAGTAGACAGTCTAAGTAAGTAGACTAAGTAAGTAAGTAAGTAGACAGTCTATCTCAGCCCAACCAACCTCATGGGTTTGTTGTAGTGAGGAAAATAGGAGGCAGGAGTATTGGGGATGTTTATGCATTTTTTTCCTCTTGGCTCCCAATCCTCTCTGGAATAAATAACCTTGATAGGATCTGTTTCCCACATACACATACATTAAGGTGACCTGATTTTCAGATTAGTAAAGAGGGACACCATTGACCGGGGGGGGGGCTTGATAAAAATTTTATATTTTGTCAAACATGACCCCAGGACACTGAAACCATCATAAATACGAATCTGTTGCCAAACATCAAAATTTTGATCACGTGACCATGAGGATGCTGCAACAGTCGCTAAGTGTGAAAATGGTCGCTAAGTGTGAAAATGGTCATCAGACACTTTTTTCAATGCCATTGTAGCTTTGGTCACTAAATGAACTGTTTGAAAGTTAAGGCTAGCTTGCATTATAATGCCTTATGCTGGCTTACATTTTCAAGAGAGAGAAGCTAAACTCCTTGTTAGAATTGAAATAGAAATGAATAGAGTAGAGTAGAGTAAAATAGAATAGAATAGTTTATTAGCCAAGTGTGATTGGACGCACAAGGAATTTGTCTTTGGTGAATATGCTCTCAGTGTACATAAAGAAAAATAAAACAGTGGGATCCTTGCTGCACCAAGCTCAGAAACCAGCGATCCCACGATCTGCCCCACACCTCCTCTTTCCTTAAGAAGAGGTGGGGTGGGGGATCCTTGCCCACCAAGCTCAGAAACCAGCGATCCCACAATCTGCCCCACACCTCCTCTTTCCTTAAGAGGAGGTGCGGTGGGGGATCATTGCCCACCAAGTTCAGAAACCAGCGATCCCACTATCTCCCACATCTCCTCTTTCTTCCTCTCGTTCTCTTTTTGGGGGGAAGGAGGAGAAAGGACAAAAAGGAGAAAGAGGGAGAAATGGCTGCAGGGAGAGCGGTGCCCGAGAGAAGCGGATAAAAAAAGAAAAGAAAAGAAAAACCTTCCGACGGCTGAGCCTCTTGGCCCGGGACCGAGCCTCCTCCTCGCCACGCTGCCTGCAGAAAAATGGTGTGCGTCAGCACGCGCAGGAGGGGAGGGAACCGAGCGGAGAGAGGGAAACCATTGCCCTCTAAAGGCCACATTGGGAACAACACTTCAGAGAAATAAAAACTTTTTTTTTTAATGGCGTCCTTTTTAAAATTGTTTTCTTTCTTTTGGAAAATCGGGACTTTTTGAACATGCTGCGGGACACGGGACAAATTATTAAAAATCGTGACTGTCCCATCGAAAGCGGGACGTCTGGTCACCTTAACATACATAGATTTTTAGACCAGCCTTCCCTCAAATTGGGGTCATAAAAATACTTTGGGCCTTCAACTTCCAGAATTCTCAGCTAGGATGGCCAACAAATTCTGGGAGTTGCAGGATGCCAGGAGGGTTTAACCCAGTTACATAAACCTTCACAGAATTATATTTGTGCCAGCTGAACAAAACAAATAGCTATAATCAATAACCTTGGTAACCATATTAATTTTACAGCAGACCACAATTGTGAGGAATGGTTCTGGCACAGGAACTCAATGGAGGAAGATTTGCCTATGAGGGTTGTTTGAAGCTTAATGGTGAGCAGATAGTTCTGTACAGAAAGGTGTAGTTCCAAATAAGGGGGAAACGGGATGTACGAGAAATGGGTAGTAACAACAGCAGCAACAGCAAGAATAATTAATATTAGATTGGGAACTGAAGATTCTAGAACCGATAAGACAAACTCTATAAAAGGTCAAGCAGTGGCCTTGAAATAAGACTATGGCATAAAGTATATTCTATTTTACTGTTTATCCAATGATCCATTTTTAAAATAGGTTAAATAAATTTGTTTTTCCTTGAATGATGAAGATGTAGTAATAGGAAAAATGTTCTCTGAGTGGTAAGGTGAGATATAAGTTGAATAAATAAGAAGCTGTTGTAGCAGTAATATTACTAGTAAGGGTCAAGGCTTCTTAGCTCACTTCAGTAGTATTATAAATCACAGATTATTTAAAAAAAAACATGTCCCTTGCCTGCACCTGCCCGTAGCCATTATGGAAAAAAAAACCACATTTCTCTCACTCTGACTCCTATTTCATAATCACATCCCCCACACATCAAGCTGTATGGATGAAAGCTTCACAGCACATTTATTTCCCCTCTTCACCTCACTTCTTCGCTTCTTTAATCATTGTATATGTCTACAATGTAAACCCAAATCAATTTTACATCAGGTTAGTAATAATTAACAACTATCGAACCTTAGAATGGGCTGGTGAGTGGCTTGCAATCTTTTCAGGACTACACAGCCCAGGATTCCCTTTCAACAGGAGAAAGAAAATGACCATCACTTCAGAAATGTTTGTAAACATTTCTGCCTTCAAAGATGAAGGGGGGCATATATAGAGTATCCTTCTCCACTTAATGGTATCCTTTTGTGGGAAGGAGAAAAACCCAAATTCTCAACCATGCTGACTCAATTCTGAAAATTGCAGTTCCAATATTATCTGGAAGACTGCAGGATGGAAAATCAACCAATCAATCAAGGGCAGCTTCATAGCTGAAAGAGAGAGTATATGCACATTGCCTCTTTCCCAGTTATAAGGTTGCTATTTAAATTGGGGGGAATATGGAGGGCTGCACGTAATCAATCCTCTGACTGTAGTTATGCTGGCTGGGAGACAAGGAGTAGTGTAATCTTACAACATAAACAGAAGCCACGTCTTGTCTCAATCTCTAGACTTACTTTTTGACCTCAAATATAATGGTAATGCTAATGAATAAAGAAGTTGGTGAGATAATGTGCATATGACAGCTAATTACTCATGTTGTATAAAATCAGATAGATAGGTCGAGTTTGCAGTTTGTTGCAGCTCTTGCTATTTGGCATTGACTGTACCAGCATTTGTTACTGGAGCTCTTGACCTTTGGATAGTCCTAGAGAGTGAAAGAATATTTGGCAAATGCAATTCACATCATGGTTTTCATGCTCGAGAAAATCTACATAGCAGTTTCTTCTCCTTTGTGCAATTACAGAAGCTCTGATGTTGAAAAGAGTAGTGATACTAACAGTTTGGTTTTCAGGAATTACTCTGCAATTTTTCTTATTGTATCAGTTACTGCATGGTTGCTACCTAATTCAGTTATATTTAGTTTACAAGGGGTTTGAGAAAAGTGTGCTTTCATTCACTATTATTGATCGATACTCCTTTAAGGCAAGCAAATATCTCTCTATATATAAAAAAGAAGAATGTGTTAAAATGATTTCTCAACCAGAAAAAAACCCGAATGTGCCTTGCCATTCCACTAGTTAAGAATGATCTAAGAAGGCCAAATGGGGTGGTTTTTTTTTTTTTAAAGCAAAACAGGAAAAATTCAATTTTGAAGTTACAATAAAGAGAAGGCACTAAAATCTAATTTGAACTTCTCTAAGCAAGGAGGAATCTGCCATGTCAGTGTTGGTTGCCAGTTTTGTCCAGCCTAATATCCTTTTAAAATGCTGGATCACAATTTTCTGTATTACAAATCAAACTCTGCTTGTCTGTATGTGAACTGCCTGTCTTAAGTGTTGAACTTCATCTGGATAGTATTACTATACAGAGTTGAAGCATGACAATTGAAATAGTCTGTTTTGAGTTCTTGCCCATTTAATTATTCTGGGTATGGGCTAATTGATATCTTTACCACATAAACTCACATACTACAAAAGACTTCAAATCTGTAGTTCTCCCCCCCTCCCCCTCTCCCTATGTGCTGGGGATCCATGTTGAAGCAATCTCATGAGAGGATAGTGGAAACAGAAAGTTGCTGGGATATATTCATGGCCCAGTTAGTTGCAAGAGAGGAAAATCTCCAGATCTAAGCCAAGTTCAGTTTAGTCGCAAGGTATCATGGTGGAAACTGGAAACAGTATTTGGAGAAAGCTTGTTGAGCTAGTCAGGACTACAATGTTTGGGGATGACTTTACAGGCCCTGGTTTACAGTGTTATTTGTTTAAAACTGACCACATTAGAGCACCTTCTTACCTTAATGGAGGATGCATCTTCTGCAACCCCATCAATTTTTCCTCCCTTTCCAACCATGGAGCCGATCAGGATTTTTGACATCACTGCAGTGCCAGTTCCTTCCCAGATACCATAGGCTCTCCTTTCATTTTCTCTATTCTTTACACCCTGCAACCCCCCAACATCAGGAGTTAGTCAGGAATGGACACGCTGGCTCCTTAACAGCCCCTGATGGATGGTGCAGCAGGAGCGATATTGATCACTTCTCATTAGAAAAGCTTTTTCATCACCCAGGCAGAGTGTTTCTCTGCTCCCCTGACAAATAGGAGTGTCACAGGGTACTGACGACATCATATATCCTTCTCCCCTTGTAGCCATCCCCTCCCACCTGAGGCACTATGCTTCGCAGAGAAAACAACATGCCAGAAAAACTCACATTGGGGTGCTGCGCAGTTGGATGGAGGAAGGAAGTGTGGGCGTGTATGTGGGGGGAATGACACTAATCAGTGGAACGGATGGGAATTCTACAGAATCAAAGGCGGTAATAGAGCAAGAAGGAGAGAACAGAGCATACTTTTAGTTTGGCTCAATGAGAGAACCAAAGCATTGAAAGATGACATTTTCCCAGGATGCACTAGAGGACAATGTGCTGAATTTACTGGATTTTGGGTAATGCTGTTTGCTTATGAAGAGGCAACCAAGTCTTAGAGGAAGTGAAGGTGAGGAATGGTTAAGAGGTGAAGTTATGTATGTGTTTTAAGAAAAGAAATAGTGTTGTTCTTGAGGAATTTTTTCCCCACAAGGATTACTGCAAATATGCTTGTCCACTGCTAGATTTCCTTCACATAAATACGTGACCTGCCACCATTTAAACAGCAATGAAATTTGGCTTCCTTTATGAAATGGCCTTGAACGAACCTTTATTGCCTGATCAAGGAACAGGACTCAAGCCCGTTTTTTAATTATCCCATCTAGATTTGCTGCTAGCTTCTTTTTCATGAGGCACCTTTCATTCCATCTCCATTTCTTTCCTATTGATTGTTCTAGAAAGGGTAGCTGTAATCTGTTGTTATATCACCCCCTTTTAACCCCACTTGAAAGGATTGCAATGCAATCTTTTGCTCATACCTTCAGAAGTCAGTTCCATTCAAGGGGATATAAAGATATAGGTTCCCCCGCACATATGTGCTAATTGTTCCCAACTAGTTGTTTGAACTGCTAGGTTGGCAGAAGCTGGGACAAGTAATGGGAGCTCACTCCATTGTGTGGCACTAGGGATTCAAACCACCGAACTGCCAACCTTTCTGATTGACAAGTTCAGCATCTTAGCTACTGAGCCACTGTGTCCCTCTCAAGGGGATATACCTACAGATAAATAGGTTTGGGGTTACAGTCTGACAGAAAGACTCCTGCTTTTAAATGCAACCGACTCTCAGGTAAATGATTATAAAGTGTCAACACATATTCCAGCCCTCCTCAAGCTGACTACCTTCTGGATGTGCATAGATATTTGGGAGGGGCAAGTGTCACAATGCGCATACTTGCAATAGAGATTGGAAGTCAAATATGCATCATGACATTTCGACAGGCATGTCATCATTTTTCTGTCATTGTGGTTTGCATACAGGTATTGCTTTGCATTCCTAGAAATCCCCTGATAATTTTTCCAAAGTTGAGATTTTGAGATTCAAGAGTTATTTTCAAGCTGAGGAATGCTGCTATATTTTATTAAAGATGTCCTTCACTCAAGTGCCTTCTAAGAGCTGTTATAACCCGTGCTTCATAATCACAGTTGATGAAAACCGAGTGTGCTGTTCCAGTACCTTCTGGGATTAATAAAATACAAAGAATATAAAAAACCCTTACAGTACTTTTTTTTTTTTTTTAGATTTTATTTAGCATTTATAGGCCGCCCTTTTCCCTGAGGGGACTCAGGGCGGCTTACAATAGTAAGGGAAGGGGAGTGAAAGACAAAATACAGAAAAAAAAATGTGAAATAACTAAAAAATACTAAAACACAACATTCACTCAGCATTCGGGAGGGGCAAGAGAATTTATCCCCAGGCCTGACGGGCTAGCCAGATCTTAAGGGCTGTGCGGAAGGCCTGGACTGTGGTCAGGGTACGAATCTCCACAGGGAGATTGTTCCATAGCGTCGGAGCAGCAACTGAGAAGGCTCTCCTCCGGGTAGTCGCCAGTCGGCACTGACTGGCGGATGGAATACGGAGGAGGCCCGCTCTATGCGATCTGATGGGACGCAGGGAGGTTACATAGGTACTTCTGCATTGGGATCTCAAGGAAAGATCCTGTTGATCTTTTTAATTTGTGCCACATTGGTACCCTGGAATCATTTTATGTTCCATCAATATCTCAAGAGTAGTGACACTTTTGAATTTTGGTGCTGGAGAAGATTAGAATATGTAGCTGAGAATAGCACACATAGCCAAGAAAACAAATACATTCATAAGTGAACAAATCAATCTGCAGTTCTTACTCAAGGTATAAAAATATCATATAATAGATGACCTAATTCTCTGAAGACATTTTTAATGCTAGGAAAGGTGATATAAAAGAGAATGAGGATAAGTAGCAGCAAGAAAAATGGACTCAGTTATTTATATTTAGTTATATCTCTTTATTTTTATAAATAGCTCAAGACAGTGAACATACACAATATTCCTTCATCCTATTTTTCCAAAAGGAAAAAGGGTTGAGAGAAAGAGTGATTGGCCCAAAGTTACTCAGCCAGTTTTCATGCACAATGCAGGACTAGAACTTAGTCTCCTGATTTCTAGTCTGATGTCTTAACCACCAGACCAAATTGGCTCCTTTCATTATATCACCAACTATAGACAATAATGGGGACACTTTTGGAAGACCCAAAGAATGATATTGCGGGCAGTTTGTCCTGGAATTTTATGGTTGCTAAGATTAGGATCAATCAATATCCCAAGATCTTTTTCCCAAATGTCATTTTCAGTGGAACTGCCTGGTACAATTGATAATATTTAGTGGTGTGTCTTCAGAATTAGATTTTAAGTGTTTAGCTAGTGCTATTTTTCTTATAGCATCTGATTTGGGGGACAGAGGAGAGAAAAGAAGTCTACTTGAGGCTACCATTTCACTCCAGTTTACTTGGGGTTTTGAACACAAAGAACGTACTGAGTAGCTATAGATAGGATTGCAAAAACATCTTGGCCAGTTCTCTCAAGTTCACCTTCAGATACTTTGGGTTTCAGCTTCCATAATCTTCCGGCTAGCATGGCCATTAACCTGACTCTCAAAGGCTTACACTTTGAGCCGTTAAGTAGTGGTGTAATGAAGCAGGAACACTGGAAAGTGCAGAAGCTAATAAATTGGATATTACGATACGTATTTCTGCTCTTTTGCTTCAGATTAAATCTATGTCAAAGTATGTCCTTCAATTTTCAGGGGTTTTCCCTAATCAAAAAGACTTTTCTTTAATTTTCCAGAGTGTTTCAGAACCTACTTTATTCTTGCAAGGAGATGGAAAATGCTGTTGCTTGTGCCTTTCCTAAGCTGGTAAAACTCAAAGGGAACAATTCCCACATGATTCCTTTGGAATTTAATTGATTTTGTGTCTGAAGGTGACCAGAGAGAGATGATTATATGATAAAAGAAAAGATATGAAATAAAGGGCATTCATACATAGTACTTGGTCACAACGTTAAGTTTCAGAAACCCTGCAAACATCTGTGAGAATTTCTCTGAAATATTATTTTCCTTTAAAATATTTTTTTGAAAACCCTTCCTTTCAAATCAAACTGCAGAAGAATGGCTGGGAGAAAAGGGACATTCTCCCTTTCCCCTCTAGTTTAGACATGCAATAGATTTGCACAATTTTTATTCATTAAATTTATTTGCTGCCCATCTCATCACAGCCAAGTCTGGGTGGCTTACAACATAAACAATTGACTATCCTTGGGATGCAAGTCTCCAACATTGTCACCTTTAGCTATTGCAGTACAGAATTTACCTCTAAGACGCTGGCCACTTTGTTTCAGAACAGGTAATAAAAAGGAAGATACCTTGACTCGTTGCAGAACTGAATTATTTCACAAACTCATCTAATTCATTCTGTGTAAAGGCATTCTGTAAGGTCACCCGCTTGTTTAATGTTTAACCTATGGGGAGAACTGAATTTTGAATGTATTGATTTTGTATTGACTAGGTCCCAGAGTCCAACGTCCAAGCAAGTATGCTTAAGTGCCTTTCTCCTATTGAAATTAGTAGACTTCACTATACTTGTTTTGTGTTTCAGTAGCATTAAGGGACTTTCAGGCACATGGTAGTGATAAATTATTTTAAAGTTATATTCCTGTCTCCTCCCTCTTCCTAGTTTAGAAAGCAGCTGGTACATTCCTGAACCACCCAAATACCCAAAGAACATGAGAACAAGTTAAATCAAGGAGCAGGCGTCCCTTGGAAAGCCCTTGACTCTGCTTGTAAAGAAATCTGAATCTATTCTGAGGGAATTCTCTTACAAGTCCTATGTTTGGCACCCATTTCTTATCATCCATATTCTCCAGCCACTGGATCACCCTTGTAGAAATTTCAGAGCACAGCACCTGGCCTCTCTGAAGCCAGCTGACTTCCCCTCCTGCCCAGCTCAGTTTCCATCTTATTCACCCCGAATAATTGCAGCAGCCATGAGTCAGGTTGTATTAATGATCTATAGATCCCAGGTCACCCATTGCGCTTAAGACTTGGATTGCAACACTCCATTACTATTGGCTATACAAGGGCAGAGCTTCCATCCGTATAGCCATAAATCTGGCCTTGTTGGGCCATCACTCAGCCCCACTCTGCCTGTCCATCTTCACCTGCCTGTGGGTCTTTTGTATTTTACATTTCTAATTAAATAAAATTACACACACAGACACCCGAGACAGACACACATTGGGAAAGAAAGGGCGGAGGGATAATGAATTCCTCAATGATTTGCTGTTATATTTTAAAGGGTCCATAAAAGCCAAGGGTGATAAAAATTGATTTTGTCGTTATCTGCTCCAGTGCTGGAACAGGAAAAGCTGTTCCCTCCTTCCCAGGCATGCTGGTTTCCCCAGCTGGGATTTGGCTATGGTGAGGGGTTACAGCAAACTGGGACTTACTGGTGGGAATTAACAGGCATGGCTGAAGCTGTTTTTCTGGACTAGGCCAGAAACACTGCTAAGGGCTTCTCAAAATACCAGGGAGCAGAGATGGTAGAATGCACTGATACTGCATAGATATGAACTGCACAGTTGAAAGAGCAAATAAATACTGAACAGAATGCTATGATTTACTAACAAGAATTTTATTTCTGCTGCCGCCAAGGATGAGGATGATGGAGATGATTCTGGATGTACTAGATTCCCTGCAGGACATTCCCTGATTCTTTGCCTCCTTCTGCATGGGAAGCGACTTGCTGAGAAGTAGGATTTCCCTCACTTACTATTGAGGCCCGTTGGCTGCCATTCTCATCTATGCTTTCTAACTGTTTTTGCCGCATGCAGAAACACACTGACTGAGGGAAACACAGGCTTCCCCAGGGATTGATCTACCCTATCCTCTTGACCTATCTTGAATTGTAGGACAAGGCACAGATTTCAAGTCCACATATCTAGAAATCAGAGGTGGTATTCAGCATGTTCTGACCAGTTCTGGAGAACCGGTAGTGGAAATTTTGAGAAATTCGGTGAACTGGTAAATACCACCTCTGACTGGCCCCCATCTATTCTCTGCCTCCCGAGTCCCAGCTGATCAGGAGGGAATGGAGATTTTCCAGTATCCTTCCCCTGCCACGCCCACCAAGCCATGCCCACAGAACCAATAGTAAAAAGTTTTGAATCCCACCACTGCTAGAAATGGTCATGGTTGAGAAACATTGAAGTGGGCAATCTGCCAGAATGAGTAATATGGAATAATTTTATTTGTTTGCTTAATTTACTTGCCGCCTATCTCTCCGTGGGGCTATTTTAGGTGGCTTAGAACAGTAAAAAGAAAGAAATGAGTGTAAACAGAAGTAAAATAACAAGTGATAAAATAAACAATGAAATAGAATGCAACGAGAATACATCAATATGATAACCAAAGGGATGGATGGGTGGAGAGCAACGTGTGTTCAGGAGAAGTGAAGCCTGCCATCAATCCAGCAGCCATTTCCTGGGTGGAACTCCCCCATTTGGTCCCCAGGACAACCAGCAAAGCCAAGTCTTTAGGCTCTTGCGGAAGGATAGAAGGATGGGGGCAGATTAAAAGGTGAGATGTTCCTAAGGGCAGGTGATACAGCAGAGAAGGCTCTTCTTCTGGATTCTGATAGTCGGAGTTCTTTTGAACAACTGGATCCGAAGTAGGCCCTTTCTGCCAGCATGAGTAGGACAAGCTTGTTCGTTAGGTTCAAATTCCAAGCAGCCTTCGCTTGAACCAAAATCTGGCTACATGAGAAGGAAAAGGAATGCCAAAAAGAAAAAAATGCTCACCCCTCCCCTTTTCTCCCTTCCAGTCCAGCTGGAGTCCAGCTTCCTTCAGCCCCACTTGCCATCAGCAACGTGCAGCAGGACCCTCAAACAGAAAAAAAAATATCACATTTTCCAAATCATAATTTGCTCAAATAAAAAACAAAAACCAGTGAGTTGCAGAAAGACCGCATTTTATTAGAATAGCTGCAACATGTCATATAAATATAAATATAAATATATACATGTATATATACACCCTATACATAGACTTGGGGAAAGGTCAAGGCTGGGTAAAAGGGTGATTATTGCTCTGAGCGGCTATTATATTTAGTGGTGGGGAAAACCCTCAACTGTTTAGGGAAAGGAAAAAAAACAGATGAGGAGAACACAAAGCTACAAATGCAGGTATCAATGGAAAAGATTTCCAAAAAAATGTGAATGTATAGCTATCAAACCTGTGCTGTAAGTGTTTAGTTGTCTGATAGATGGCAGCAAAGATACAAAAAACCCTCTAACTCTTTGCTACCATCTAGTGGTCATTCTGACTCCCATCCTGGGTCTGATAGCTGTTCAGGCATGAAGAGGCATTTTGTAGCATTATATCTTCAAAAGGCACAAGTCCCTAGAGAGGTACTGTCTCTCTCCTTCACAGCAGGACCTGGATCTTACATTCCTCTCTTGTGACTCAAATGAGAGGTCAAAAGGCAGAAGCAAGGAGAAACTGCAACCCACCCATCCCGCCTCACAATTAGAAGGAAGCAAATGCAAAATTCAGCAAGCGTGGGAAAGGGGATATATACAAGGGCTATGATGTCAAAGGAGAGGTAACTAAAGCCAAAGGCGCAATCTCACAAAAAGGAGACACATGCATCAGTAGTCACAAGGCAGCAAGTTGAGAATGAAGCAATAGATTCAGCACAGCATTGGGAAAGAGCAACTTAAGAGGTGAAGACAAAAAAACAAAACAAAACCCAAGTCTACTTAAGGAACTGTGGCTGGTTGAGAACCATCTTCACATTCGCCCCCTTGCACTTGTCTCTTCTCGGATGTCTTGGATCTCATTTACTCATGCAGCCCCATCATGATTGACAGCTTCTTCTACAAAGAACCAGATCAAATTACCCATGCCATGTCTCAGGTTCCAGTGCTCCTCCAAACTCTCTTTGCATCAATGTATTAGATGCATTATCCTAGAACCTTTTCCACTGTCACGCTGCGAGTTGCCATTATTATTATTATTATTTTGCACAGAGGGAGATATGTTCATGTCGGAACATGTGAACATAGGTTCCCTCACTTGCAGTTTTAAATGGTGAACTCCATCGCTAAAGCCTCAGATTACACCTCCATAATCAGGGGGTTTAGCTTCACGTGTTATCCAAGAGATGGAATCCTTGCTGGAAGAAAGATACTTATGGGTGGGCCTCTAGATGCCTACCAGTCAGAGCTAGCATTGCATACGGATGCATCCCCAGCACCTCACCTGAGGTTTGCACCAAAGGCTACGATCTGAAGGGGGAAAGAGCCTTGAATTATAAATCATGTGTCAGGGAGTAACTACACATACCCAACAGTTCAGAACTGCAGATACAATGCACACACAAGAAATAATCCCTATATTTCTAGACTTTTAAGGCAAAAGAATCTGAATAGGACTGGCAAGGTTGCTTTAACTCTCTAATCCATGAGGTTCTGCATACCATGCAGTTGGTGTTGGCACTCTTCATAACTTGATCTTTGGCTATTTGTAGAACATCCCTTCTCTTCACATCATTTAATTCCAGTTTCTGCCTTTTTCTGCTATTGACATTCTTTGCTACATTGGGTTTGCATTATTTATCATGAAATTTGTGCTAATATAAATCTCTTGTATATATTTGTGCTAATATAATGTATCATAGATATTTGTGCTAAATATAAATTAAGTAATTAAGCTAACATGGGACTCTATATCTTATAGTAATTTAATTTGGTTTTTCTTCTGAAACAGATACATTTGCTATCTTTTATTCTGGAAGCATAATTTATTTTAGTATGAGCTGACTTGCATAATGGGCCTAATTTATTCTGTGGTGAGAAAATGTAAATCTGGAGCCAAAGTACATTTATGCACAGCTATGATCAAAAGCATCGAGATAAGCATGCTTCAATGTTTTCTGCAGATGCATTGTCCCTAGCTCAAAAATATATGTATTTCTGCTTAATACTAATAGCACTAACACTGTGGCAAAATGCTATTCTTGTTGCTAATTCTTAAGAGTGAATTATCTGATCAATTACATGTTGCAAAGTTCTCATGCGATAGCCAATGCTATTTGCTCTGCTCTTTATTCATTTTGGTTCCTTTTGGAAGGAAAATGCATCAATTGCTGTTCTGGTGGGAGGTAAAGAAAGTTAACTTGATTAAGACCACTTCAATTAATTTCTAATTTAAAGATATCGCTTAGGTATATCCTTCCTCACCACTTTCCATTCCCTGAAAGAAATGGCAGTTACTGTACATTACTGTAATGTCTCTCCTTCTCCACTTTAAATAATATTGTTGAATATTTGAGAATGGGAATTACAACAGAATAAACTTGCCTTTCATCATTTATGTAAAGGTAACAGCCACATTTAGGAAAGTTATTGATCATGTTTAAGGGAGAAAAACAACCTTGCCTGTGAATTTGTATAATTTTGTTCCCTCGTGGTGATGAGACATGCAGAAAAAGATTTTATGGTATCTCTTCACTATTTTATTCTAATTTACATGTCTGCGAGTCTGGTTGCTTTAGCTTTTATTTTAAAAAGCCCACATACATTGCCATATAATATATAAATATAAGCAATAAAATCCTTTTGAGGTTTTGTTGGAAGAGTTACCAGTAGCTAAACCAATAGACAATCTGTTCATTTGCATTTCATTTGTTTTCTTTCTTTTTACATACTGATGAGTTAAACTATGGGTGGGCCAAGCTTTCTTCTGCTGTCCTGCATTTAACACTGAAAAGAGAGGGAAGTACCCTCTAAACATGGACATTTTTGCCCCCCCGACTCTTCCTCCCCCCCCAACACTTGTTTTGTAGATATAAATTCACCCAACTATTTATAACCAAGGAATTTATATCCTTAATTTGAGAACTTCCCAAATACTGACTTTTGGTTAATTCCAGGGGTACAGAATTTGTGCCCAGGTATGGCTGGATTCCAGCTGAAATCAGCCACAAGTAATCTTATTAAGCCTGGAGGCCAGGGATCAGCAGTCCTTATAATAGGAAAACCAAATATGGTGCTGCATGGGTGACTGGAGCCTCAATACCTACACAACTTTTCAAGACTTTCCTTTCCCATTCATCTCAATTCAGCTGCTACGGATCAGGAAACTGAAACCTCTTCTTTTTCTGTCTCCATTTGCTTGTTATTGAACAAACCCGGTGGTCCAGTGGTTAGAGGGCAGTATTGCAGGCAAACTCTGCCCACAGCCTGGAGTTTAATCCTGAGGGAGTTCAATCAGCCTTCCCTCCTTCCAAGGTCAATAAAATGAGGACCCAGGTGGTTGAGGACCATAGGCCAACATTGTAAACAGCCCAAGAGAGTGCTGTATAGCTGTAAAGCACTATTTTGTGTGCGTGCGTGCGTGTGTGTGCATGTGTAAATAAGCCTATGTGCTAAGCGCTATGATCATATCTCCCTTGCAATTGCTCCTGAACTTCTATAAAACCTACAGAGTCCTTTCAGGGCAAAGGTCAGATTATCATTACCTTCCATAGTGAGGAGATCTGATCGTCACTGGACAGTGTGAAAACAGCGGATTTCCTTGCATAGGGACCATAAAGCTTCTGGGCAGATGCGCAGGGAGGACCTACACATATTTGATACGTTTTGTGGATACATGCATTTTCAAGAATTTTGCAGCACCGGTACATTGTCAGGCAAACAAGAAGGCAAAGTCATTGTGGATATCTGTAAAAGATCATACAAAATGCCTGGACAACTACCGCTCTGTGGCAATACACAGCCCACCCCACTACTGTTTAATATCACCTAGTCCCCATCCCTGAGGATACAACTCCTGATGCAAAGTGGCTCTGACTGTTCTACCTTGGAAAAGGTCCATGGAAGACAACAGTTTTTTTACAGCCGTCAATGAACCAACGACAGAATTGTGCTAGGATAATAAGAAACTCCCCATGGAAGCAAGAAGAGAGGGAAGGAACCAGCCTGAATCCTACTGAAATGACAGAGGGGGGGGGAACAAGGGGGCATGATGGTGGTGGTGATGGAGACAAGAAGCTTATTCAAAAGTGAAGGGGTCGTGGGTGCTGAAAAAGAAGTGCCCGTCCACATGCGTGTCAACGGTTTCCTTGTCACTCTCGGGTGGGAAGCGCTCGTGGCAGATGGGACACTCCTTCCAAAAGCCTGGAGAGGGCAGGTCCAAGGGAGATGCGCCCATTCCGGATGGTTCTGACATCTGCCGCCCTGTCAGCCCGCTAAGCACGGAGGAAAAGCATGGGGAAGAGAGAGGGGGGGAGGGAGAGGGAGGGAGGGAGAGAGAGAGCATTTTTTAAAAAGCGTTCAAAAATTGAAATTTAATAAATTGATCTTCTGAAATGGTGCTGAATGTTCTCCCATAGGAATCACTGTGCAAAACCAGAGCAGAGAGAATAATTGCTCAGGCAGTCAAGGTCCAAAATGCCTAGAGTCACAGAATTAAGGTCAGCGAGAGTTGACCCCCAGTGTAGGCCAAGATACGTTCATCACAAATGAAGGCAGGGGAAAGGTTTCATCCTCCAGACACACAGGCCCCTTAAGCTAAACAGGAGCACTCTACAGGCCTCCCAAACCCTCTGCAAATCCTTTCACAAAAAAGGGGGGTACAGAGGGTTTGGGAGGCCTGCAGAGTGCTCTTGGGGACTGGGGAGGTCAAAAACCTTTTAAAAAAATTACCTTTTCAAAATCTTGATGTGTCTTATACTCCGTTGCATCTTATAGTTCAAAAAATATGGTACATACCAAAGAGTCAGCTTTTTATTCTGAAAAAATCTAGGAAACCTTGATCTCACATTTCCACAGCTAAGGCGGTGTATATTCTTTGTGTCATTATATATAGAGTTTGGCTGTTAGACAATCCGGACTGGCACTTTGGGTGGCTGGAAGATGAAACCCTAATTAAACTGGGTACATTTGCAAGCATTTCTTATTTTGCATAATCAGCATTTTCTTTCTCTCTTCTTTTCAAACCATGACCTATCTGGCTTTGCAATTTTTATGAAGTGGCTAGGGAGGACTGCAGATTACCGAATTACTGGAACCCTAATTTGGCCAGGTCCCTGGGTTCTGAGCTTTTGACAGGTACCATCTAGAAAATATTCAGATGTTGCTGATAACACTTTCCCCCCACCTCACCCATGAAGAAAGCGGAGATTCTTACAGAGATAATTGCAGTTTCTGTATTTTCATTTTATTCTTCAGCATATTCCCTAATCTGGCACTTGCCCAGAAGCTGGGTGCCAGGAGTGATTACAGCAGTGGTGGGATTCATTTTTTTACTACCGGTTCTGTGGGTGTGGGTTGGTGGGCAAGGCTTGGTGGGTGTGGCAGGGGAAGGATACTGTAAAATCCTCATTCACTCCCGATCAGCTGGGACTCAGGAGACAGAGAATAGATGGGAGCAGGGGCAGTCAGAGGTGGTATTTACCGGTTCTCTGAATTACTCAAAATTCCCATTACTGGTTCTCCAGAACTGGTTAGAACCTGCTGAATATCACTTCTAGATTACAGGTATAGTCCAATATATCTGAGAGAGGACAGGGTTGAAGAGAAAATGCAGTATAGATGGAATAACTTCCCCTTACCTGGCCACTTCACAGAAGCCATTACCCAGTTCTGGAAGGAGTAGATTGGTTTCTTCGCCCCCACTCTGAGCAGCTGCCATCAGAACTGCCTTCTCATCTTCAGCTTCCTACAATTAGAAAAGAGGCATGTTTTCAGTATGTTTGACTTTGGCTCATGCTCACGACAACTGGCCTGTTCTTCCTATGCTGGAGGGCACCACAACTCCTATGCCTCAAGTTATCTACAATATATGCCTGCATAGAGAATCCTCCTTTCAGGACATCTGATTTGAACAGAAAAGATCTAGGTTCAATCTCTCCAGCTAAAAGAATTATGGGAAGCAGATGAAAGAAAGAGTCCTTGCCTAAAATTCTGGAGAGTTGTAGCTAATCAAGCTAAACGCCATCGGAAGATGGGTACAGATCTAGGCCAATAGGCACTTCTCTTGGTGCTAATCACATTTCTTGCCTCTTCTGGATATTGTTTCTCTGAATTCACAAAATTGGAAGCTGGTATCAAGGAAAGTAAGCACATCAACCTTTAGTGCAGATGTCCATGCGTGTATAGCAGTAGCACTTATATACCGCTTCACAGTGCTTTACTGCCCGCTCTAAGCGGTTTACAGAGTCAGCAATATTACCCCCAACAATCTGGGTCCTCATTTTACCCACTTTGGAAGGATGGAAGGCCGAGTCAACCTTGAGCCTGGCCCTGGTAGGATTTGAACTGCCAAATTGCAGACAGCTGGCAGTCAGCAGAAGTAGCCTGCAGTACTGCACTCTAACCACTGCTCCACCGAGGCTCTCTCTCTCACACACACACACACAAACACAGAAACCCATAATGCCCCTGGATCTGACATATAAAAATAATGAGTCCCTGTAGTCTGCCCGCCTGCCCCAAAAGATAATAAACTAAGCCAGTGTGATAGAAAGCATCCTTTAGGAGAGGCCAGTGGGTTGATGGGCAGCATTTTTAACACGTCGTCTTCCTAGTGATTTATGCTCCAACCATAAACATTTCGTGAAAGTGCCAGGCTTCCTCCAAGGATTCCATGGCACTCAGGTACTCACAGTATACTTTCAAAACCTCAAAACAGCTTCCCTATCCCTGGGCTAGATCATCTCTTTGCCTGGACCCCCAAAGCAACTCTTTCGCCCTTCGCCTTGGACAGTATATCTGGGCGGGGTCCTTCCTTGCTTTTCAGGGGCTTACCGAGTCAGAACTGGAATCCTCGGGCAGCTGTTTGATCTGACTAGCAATAGGAGCAGGCTGGCTGATGACCACTGTGTGAGATAACCCATGGGCACAGGGAGGCGTGGTGGTCACTGCCCGGGTGTCACACAGACGGTAAGAAGTGAGCTGGGCGGGCAGGCGCATGTCCTCAGGGCATTCGTCCTCAGAATCAGACAGGGAGTCCAGGGAGCCTGGAAGATGAAAATGAAGATGATGACATTAGAGGTGTGTGTGTGTGTGTAAAAACAAATCTCTCCCAGAAAGCAATGATGCTCCCAGTAGAGGCTGACCTTGCAGAAAATAAACATTGCTCAGTTTGCTCTAGTTAGCCTCTGAGTAGGGTTTGAACCTGAAACTGACTGACTGTCCAGGATGTAAATCTGCCCTCCCATCCATTGGTGCCCAAGCACATGCTTGTTTTGCTAATCCAGAGTTGCAGGGTAGGGTTCTTTCAATTCCTGTTCTCAAAAAGGAACATAAAAGCAAGGTGCTCTGAAGAACAAGATGTCAACTCTGAAGCAAACCTGGCTGAAGCCATCTTTTGCTGCCTCATAGTTGCTTACAATCTCTGAAGGGGGAAAGGGAGGGGGAAGTAGATAGAGTGGTTAGCAGTCAAAACAAAAAGTTTTCTGGTGGGAACCAAGGTCATCCCAACAGGTGGAAGTTGAATAAGGAGAAAAGTGACCAAGCAGCCTGCCAGTTACTTTAATTGGACAATGTGACCGGTGACATCTGGGGAAGGAAACATTTGTTCTTTTAAGAAGACTAAAAACCATGGGAACTTTTAGAGTTGGTTTTTACTAGCTGTGCCGATATGATGTATCCAATAAACATGTTATTTGAGGAATCTACCTGTCTCGGAGTTTTGCTTTTGGCAGATGCGTTATTCGGAACACTGACACAAGGAGGATGGAGCCCTCTAAAAGTTGAAAAATAAGGGCCTTTCACACTGTTGTTGCTGGGCCCTGCATATTGGCCTTTTTGTTTCATCGCCACTCTCCCCTTCCTCTACTTCTTCACATCTGAACCTGTCCTGATCCCAGGAATTTATCCGACATTTCCTGCTTTGGTTGCCTTCTCCCTCCTATCTTCTTGTCAACAGAATTGAATTGATTTCGGATAAGTAGATAGTGAACTAGCCTGCTGTAGTGGTTAGAATATTAGGCTAGAAACCGGGAAATCATGAGTTCTAGTCCTGCCGTAGACATGGAAGCTAGGTGTCCTTGGGCCAGTCTTCTTTCTCAGTCCTAGGAAGGAGATAAGGACAAACCATTTCTGAAAAACCTTGCCAAAAAACTTGCAGGGACTTGGCTGGGCAGTCCTCAGGAATCAATGCTGACTTGTGTTGTTGGCCCGCCAGCAGCCAGCAGAGCTGGCAGCAGATTCGAACAGTGAGGAGATTGGGGAGGAACATGGGCCAGTTCTGGAGTCTGGGTAAGGCTCTGATAAGGGCTCTGTGTCGGAGGCAGAGAGGGGGCCAGAGCTGTATGCCAATTATCAGCTGCCTTCAGAGTCAAACATCAGTGAGGCAGATGAACAGCTGGAGCCTTTTGCAGTGTGCACATGCACAGAGTTACAAGATGAAGGGAACAGAGGTTGACTTGGGAATAAGACCACAGGTGGACGATGAATGGCCCCTCCCAGAGGAAATAAAAGAGGAGCAAAAGGGGAGTGGAGTTTGCAGGAGATAATTAGTTTGCTTCATTGGTTCGTGACTCTCCAAGACTCCTTGCCAAGTTTGGCAGATATCGGCCTGTCAGCTGTCCAAGCCAAATAAGGTCTGTGACTGTAAATTCTCCCTTGAAAGACTTTGCTGGATGTGAATGAGCAGAGTTCACAGTAAATCAATAAAAGGGTTTTTTGTCAAAAGCAGGAGTTCGCTTCATGCTCTTGGGAAGCCTATGTCAGAACAACTTGAAGGTAAGAAACATAAGGAATAAGAAAAAAAAGGACAGTAAATATTTCCTAATGTACTTGGCATGGATTTGGGAAAGGGAAGCAAAAGGCTCTCCTTTTGAACGTTCCTAGGAAAGGATGTTCCATCTACCCAGAAGAAATATCTGACAAAATCTAAAGTATGACTTTACAGCTTCATTATGGAGTACTCCATAGAGTTCCCATAGAGTGAGAAAAGAATGAAAGAATTACAAAGTGCACCAAGAGGGACAAATTTTCTCAGTTGTTGCCCTACCAACCAGGGTAGTAAACATTTAGTACTCAGATATTGCTGCACTGCAGCTCCCATCATTCCTCACAGTCAGCCACGGATTCATAGGAATTAAAATCCACCAATCCTATATTGCCCATTTCAGATTAAATATGGGAAGAAAAGATTTAGCTAAGCAAAATTCTGGAGAAGCAGCTTCAACCTCAAGGTAAACTCCATCAAGACCCCTGACCGCTCTGCTCTGAATAAGTTTAAAGATGCTTGAAAATTTAGATTCACAAGCCTAGTTTGAGAACTCAACAAAGTCTGTTGATGTCTATTTCCTTTTGCCTTTGTTACTGATGGCATGGACCGGGGTCACTAAATAAAATTGGCAGGGCTGCTAACTGAGGGTGGTGAACTAACCAGGAGTATCCAGAGCTCTCTCCTCTTCGTCAATCAGAACCGATTCACTCCATTTCTCATCTGCTACTTTGTCCAAACGTTCTTCAAGGCAGCGTATGTACACCAGCAACTCCTGAAGGCAGACAATGGGCAAACACATCAGCATGAAGCTCTGAGCTGTAGTGCCTTCCTCCTCTCGCCACTTCGTATCTTCTTCTCATACTAAATTTGGGCTTTGGTCAGCTCTCCATTTGGATGCCACACCAACCTGTTTTTCGGACTGCAGTTGTTCTTTCTCCTTCTGGCTAACCTGCAGGGCAGCCCGCAGTTCCCGTAGCTCTCGGCGGCTCTCGGAGACTTGAACCTGGTGAGGGCAAAAGTGACATTTGCCAAAGCGGAATTTTAGAATAACATATAGAGAGAGTTATGAAGCCCACTAGGGAACTAAATACAGGTATTCCTCGACTTACAACAGTTCACTTAATGACCGTTCAAAGTTACAACGGCACTGAAAAAAGTGGCTTAGGATTGTTTTTCATACTTATGCAGCATCCCCGTGGTCATGTGATCAAAATTCAGACGCTTGGCAACTGGTTCATATTTTTAATGATGGTCGCAGTGTCCTGGGGTCACGTGATCAGCCTTTGTGACCTTCTGACAAGCAAAGTCAATGGGGAAGCCAGATTCACTTTACAGCCATGTTGCTAACTGAACAAATGCAGTGATCCACTTAACAACTGTGGGAACAGAAGTCGTAAAACGGGGCAAAACCCACTTAACAAGTGTTTCACTTAACCACATAAATGTTGGGCTCAATTGTGGTCGTAACCCAAGGACTATCCGTAGTTAATGCTCATGCCCAATGCTGGGATTTTGAGGCAGCTCCTTTCCCTTTTAGAAAGCTCTGTCCATTTTCTAACATCCCTATTTTATTCATGGGGCAGAGCCTCCCCTTCACCACTGACCAACTCCATTTCCTAAAGGACTTTTAGGCTTCTATTTTGATTTATTGTCACATTGCACCAGTGGTGGGTTGTAGATGGAGCGCCCCAGTATGAGCGTACCGGAGCCCACCCACCCACCCGAGCTCCTTACCTATCTTTTAAGGCTTCCGTGCTTGTGCATGGCACGTACAGTGCCTGCGCAATGCTCCGTGGAGCAGCTGGAGTGTCGTGGAGGCCCTAAGACATAAGCACGCACTGCACATGCGTGCGCACGCATGTGGACACTGCTGGGCCTGTTCCAACCGGTATGGTTGGATCCTGAACCCACCACTGCATTGCACTCACCTCTTAGAGCAGGTCTGCATCACCCAGAGAGGGGGAAGGGCCAAACTGATGAATTACAAATAATTGTGGGCAGCAAAGCAATATCTGGTGGGCCAATCAGCTGCTAGTAGAGAGGAGGCAGCGCTAGAACAAGGGGTAGCAGTGAGGCATGAGGTGCCCAGGTGGTGCTGAATTTAATGACTTTTTAATAAGCAGCATCAAACCACACAGGGATGTTTGATGAGCCTTGTGTTTAAGCCTTTCCTAACTTGGTGGTCTCCTGATACAGTGAGACAACAATTCTTTGACCTCCTGGCCAGGATGGTCAAGACAGATCTAAAGGAGTTGCAGTCTAGAGAGCACCCAAATTAAGAAGACTTATTCTGTAGATAAAGGTGCTAGTCATTCCCGACTCTAGGGGGTGGTGCTCATCTCCATTTCAAAGCCGAAGATCCAGCACTGTCTGAAGACGTCTCCGTGGTCATGTGGCCGGCATGACTAAACGCCGAAAGAACACAGAACGCTGTTACTTTCCCACCAAAGGTGATCCCTATTTTTCTACTTGCATTTTTACGTGCTTTCGAACTGCTAGGTTGGCAGAAGCTGGGACAAGTAATGGGAGCTCACTCTGTTATGCAGCACTAGGGATTCGAACCACCTTTCTGATTGACAAGCTCAAGGTCTTAGCCACTGAGCCACCACGTCCCCTTCCTAGATACATCTAACCAAATAATTGGATATCCAGGACTGTTGAAGGTCTGGACAAAAAAAATTATGCGAGGACTAAGGATGGTCAGTGACAACAGGATAGTGATTGGCAAATTGGAATAAAAAAAAAAGAAGAGGAATTGAAATGAAAGGATAGGCTCTGTTAGCCTTTAGTCAATAATTTCAAAAGTCACAGAAAGAATCATGCATCCTGCAAGGAAGGAAGAGCACCAAAAGTTCTTTTCAAAACTTTCTCTGCTGGTGATCCTTGCAAGATAAAGAGGTCTTGCAACCCATCTAGACAGCAGGCAAGGGAGTTAAAGGTCCTCCTGGAATCTTGGCAATCTTAATCTGTAAACGGCTCCTATTTGTGAGAGGAAGTAGTCTCTGTTTTCCCTCCCTCCTTGAGTGATGGAATCCTTTTCCCAGTGGAGATAGTTTACCAGACTGGCATCCCGTTCCTGTACCAGCTCCATACGCAACCCCTGGCGCTGTGCCCTTTCTTCTTGCAAGTTGTTTTCAAGACGGAGAACCTCAGCACTCAGCTTCAGGATCTTATCTTTCTCGGCCTAGCAAAACATACATTTGAAAGGAAGGGTCAGTGCAGGATGAGATTACTAACCCCCCCCCCCCTCCATCTGCTCTATGGAAAGCTATTAAACTACTTGGCAAGGTCGGATTCTTCATGAAATATGCAGAGTTGGAGAACCCAAGGAAGTCTAGATGTTACTTAATGACAATAATGGCCCTCACTACAGTTTTAATCGCTTTTAATAAATTATGTAAACTTTGTAAATTTTGTTTTAATTGCATATGCTGTCCAAAGTCACGTGAAAGTCAGATGGGCAACTATATAAATAGAAATTCAATAAATAAAGAAACAAATAAACCCACCAACTCCTCAGCAATGACCGTGTTGACAGAGCTAGCAAAAGTTTTAGTTCAAGGACATTTACAACTGTAAAGAGCAGTTAGGTTAGGAAGGATTCATCTGTAGATTTGTCCATAGACTTAGTTATCCCAGCAATTCTGCCCATCTTAACAGAGTGTGGGAAATGCAAGAAAGGAAGAATGAATGAATGAATGAATGAATGGAGAGAGGGAGGGAAGAAGGAGTGAGGGAGAGGGGAAGGAATGAAAGAAGACCCCAAGGAGGACTCAACATAGTTAATAGTGACAGAATAGCTCTCCACAAGATCCACGCTATTGATAAAAGGGATCCCACAGAGCAAACTAGATTGCTGAACATTTTGGTGTATGATCATACTGGAAAAAATTGGCACATGTACAAAATTCAAACATAAAATGAGATTCCTTTTAATAGTTAAGTGAAACCCTTCAAATTTGAAACTTCCAAGGCAAATCATCCCAACTGGAGTTGGGAACAGCTACTCTTCAATGAATGTTTCAAAACTGTTTTGACCTTACCAGAAGTGTTGGAAATTGGAACTAGCCCCACTTTAAGCTCAGAAGGCCAATTCTATAGGATTGCTTTAAGTTCAGAACACTTTCAGCCAAAACACCCACCTTCAAATTCAAATGTCCCAAATTTCTAACCAAATCCTTACACATAAAATGTGAAATGATGGAAGCCTTCACCCTTTAATGCATCCCTCTCAATAAGACTTAGATTTAGCTTATAGAAGATAATGTACTGCAGTATACTAGGAAAAGTTTATCCCTTGCTAGAAACATTCCCCAGAAAGGGAATCTGGGGAAGCATTGAAATGCTTTAAAATACTGTGGGGTACTTGGTGTTCTTTGAGCTTGCTTGTTTTCTTGCAGTTTTTGTTACCAAACTAGGTGACATCATCAGCATGAGAGAGCACCAAGAACCCACAGTTCAACCCTGAGCAAACAAACATTCTCTTTTATCTCTTTAAAATTCAGAATAATTTAGGTCCAAAGCCATATCATTCTTTTTCTTTTGAAACTCCCAAACATTCAATCTCGGCAATTCAACTGCTTTGGGATTTTGTTCTTTCTGCATGCACAACTAATTAAAAAACTTCCCCAGAGATTAATTTCAATCCAAAATAAAAAGATCCATGTTTGCATCAATGGATGTCAGGATCCTTTTGCTTCATTCCCTCTCTACTACAAAGAAAATAGGCAATGCTTATGTGGATTGGGGAAGGTAGTGTTATTTATAGTGCTGAAAATATTGGACTAGGTGTGAAGGGGATCTGGTGTCGAAATGCCACTTGATTATAGATAATTCTAGACCATTTGCTCCCTCTCAGTTAAATCTCAGCCCTGGATTGCTGAGAAGGTAAATGATATGAGGCTTCCACATGCATGGTGCAGACTTCCCACAAGACAGAAGGAACATAAATGATGAAGACAAAAAAAAAAAAAAAACCTCACAGAAGTTTGCTCAACTGATTTGGGGGATCACATGCACAAGTGTCCCACATACCTCTACATTCTGCAACAGCATGGCTTTCTCCTTCCACCATTGGCCTTTGCCTTCCTTCCACTTGAGGGTCATGTCAGCAAGCTTGATGTTCACCTCAGCTGCCTCAAGGCGGCTCTTGTGGAGATCAGAGATGGTGCGGTCTCGGATGGAGGCCACACTGGCTAGCTCTTCCCCTAAAAGAGCCACTTTCTGCTGGCTGGCAGCCAGAACGTCCTGTGTGGTGCGTAACTGTTCACACAAGGACTCCATCTGTGCCTAGAAAGAGAGAGGACTGAGAGGAAGAGGGCCAAGGGAAGGTGGAGAGGCCATGTCCAACCTTTATGGTACTAGGAGAGCCCCAGGAAGAGAATAAATGGACTATAATAGCAGCCATTAGGATTCAACAAACTTTCTAATCCTGAAGTGGGAAATCTGTCCCAGCAAGTACAAGCATGGATTCTGGAGGATGGTGTGTCTTCCAATACTTGATGTTTTCAAGCTCTAACCTAATTCTTGTACAAAAAAACCCCTTTCCTGATTTTTGGAAAGAGAGATATTGATCTAGTTTCTTTGCCTGGGATAAAAATAAATCCCTGGGTTCTGGTTCCCACCCATCCACTCCTCTGCCCTGCAAGTCCTGACAGAACAAGTGGTTTTTCCTAGATCACAGCTGGCTGATTTTCATCAGTTCTTTCTTGTTCTCTAACAGGAAACCAGTTCTGTTGGCTGTAACTTTGTTCCAAGACTATTTACAAAACAAAGTCTGTGGGTTTAAAGGACTTCACCCATAATTAAATATCTTATTTCTATTAGAATTTTTAAAAACTAATTCATGAAGTGTCCAGTAGAACTGGTGCCATTTTGTACATGTATCTTCTTCCACAAAAGATGTTTGGAGAAAAAGGGTTGGGCCTGAAGCAACATCACCCTAGATTTTTTGCCTATGACATGTCCTGATCTGTGCTTTGCTTGTTCAACCTTGTTTTTTATCAATCTAAATCAGTGGTTCCCAATATGGGCCCCACACCCCACAGGGGGGCAATTTGATTTTTAATGGGGGCAATTTGAACCTTGTTTAAACCAAGTTAATGGCCTTTTAGGCATCCTCCCTGTGAGTAGAGTTCACTTTTTAAGTAAAGTAAGAATTATATGTCATGGGAGGCATCAGGTTTTTAGAGATGCTTAGGTGGGGCAAGGCCAAAAAAAGCTTGGGAACCACTGGTCTAAACTATCATCCTGAAATTCTGGATCGCTTCTTGTTGTAAACTACTACCTTTCTTTTGGTAATGGAAATAGCATAACCACTGGTTTAGGGATATCCACTGGATGGCCATTTAAGGCTCCATACTCAAGGAAATTAGACGGTTACTTGCATTTAGGATAGGCAAAAAGGGGTTCCTTGCATAAGGACAGAAATTACTAGGTGCTGGAGATAGGTTATCAAGACTGGGTGTCTTGAGAAGTTCTGGGAGAACACCAAAATCATCCCATTAGAGACACCATTAGAGAGAGCGTGCTGGACTTGATAACCTTTTTTTTAATATTCCTAGAGGCTTCCAGTCTTCGGGTACTGTCAGGGTTCCAACGGATGCCCTAATTAACTCATGAGCCTTGAGCCAAATTTCAAAAGAAATCCAATTATTTATTAGGTGTAACATCAGCACTGTTCCCATTTGAGGTCAACTCTGCTACACGTGATTTACAGTTCAACTGTGACTGTTTTCCCCCTCCTCCCAGAGTGTGATTGTGTCATTAATCACATTGTCCAATGAGGCACTTCCGTGGGCTGTAAAAACCATGCCTTTCAGACCGGCTCTGGTAATCTGAGATCCAAAGTTGAGGAAGGTATGCATGGAATGTGCTTCTGAACATGGCTGTTGAACTACTCCATCAGTTCTCTCCCCTTCCTGCCCATGGCAACTCAAGAGCAGACCATGATTGGTTTGCAAGTTGACAGTACTTACTGTGCGGCGGTTAGCAGCTGCCAGCTTCTGCTGCAACTTCTGAATATCTTCCTGCAGCATGAGAGCCTGAGAGATTTTCTCGCCGTGACGAGTCTTGGCTTCCTGCAAGTCGGAGGCCAGGCTACGGCTCTCCTCCTTGGAAGCCTGCAGCTTGACCTGGAGAGGAGAGAAGACTTGTTTCCAACATGCCAGCTGCTTGGCTAACGATGCCAGCTCTGGTTTCCTGCTCCTCTTTGTTTCCCTCTTTTCAAACCTGTTGCTCCATGCTCACCTGGTACTGCTCTTTCTCAGCATTCTCTTCTTTGAGCTGATGGTGGATGTGTTCCTGCTCCCTCAGAAGTGATTTCACTGTATCTTTCACCCTGTAGCAGAAATGATCCAAAAAGTATATGAATGTGTGAGGAATATTCACTGTACTCTTTCTACTCAGAGGATCTCTAAAATAGGTCTCTCTGTCTCTACATCTACCTACCTACCGTACCTATTTAGAAGCAACCCTTTAGTTCCATCTTTGCATTATCCTCAATATAGCATGAGCATCCACTAGCCCAGCAGCCTAATTCCAAAATGATGCTTTAGCCACAGCCTATTAATTTCAAGGCATCACTAGGTTACTAAATAGATCAGCTTCTCTGTACGAAAACATTCCCCAACATAATCTAATTCACTGAGAGTGGGCTTATAACAAACAATGTAAAAATCAATGTTGATTCCTAAATTTCCTTCATTCCTATACTTCATCCATCTACATTTAATTCATAATCTGAATGATAATGGATATCCGCTGATAAAACCAAAGATATGGAAACTAGGACACAATATATTAAATCCTGGGACAATTCCTTGAGATTGAGTTAGAATGGCACAGAGAACTGATTCCATGATGATTCTGATTCCCCCCAATCTGATACTCTCCGGCTGTGTTGCTCCTAGAAACTTTGAATATCTGAGTTAATATGAGTTCTTAGAACATCAACAGGACTAATTGCCTATTGGTAGCTCAGAGACATTGTCCCCCCCACTCCCATCTCTCTCTCTCTCTCTCTCCCTCCTTCTTTCCCTCCCATCACCTCTCTCCCTTTTGATTGTACTTGAGATGCTTTCTTTGACCTGTCTAATTCCGTCTCCCTCTGAAGCATCTTCTCTCCAATCCCTTGGATATCACTTTCCAGTTCCTGGATTCGGGCCAAGTGTTCAGTTTCTTGAATGCTTAGAGTATCTCTCTGCTTGGAGATTTCTGTGTAAGAATTTGACAATTCCTGGTTGAGGGTAGAGAGGAAGAAATGTGAGTGATGTCTATAACATTTGAATAAAATAAAATAAAAACCAGCAGCTAGTTTTGCTGACAAAATTGAACACATCATCATATGAATAACCCTACTGGATGAAAGTAAGGCTCATTTTGATCCAGAATAGTTATTTCTCACAATGCTCAACCAGACGTAAAAGTATGAGATGGAGACATACACCTTTCCTACTAATGTTCTCCTGAACCTGATATATGGAAGCATGTTTTGCAGACATTTTACTAAGCACCGCATGCATGCGAACTAATCTGATGCAAGCATTAAGGCAGAGGGGCATCCCTCTGTACAGAAGGGATACCCAGATCTTGCTTCAGGCTTGGAATCAGATGTTGCACAAAGTTTTGTGGCCACCTGAGTTTTTGCTTAGTAAGATGAGGGGAACACAACACCTTTCCTGAAGCTTGGGAAGAGGTGGGATCTGGAAGAGCTGGTAAGTCCTACTGCAGAACCTTGCTTTCTGCCTTGCCTTATATTGTGCAGCCAGCTTGGTGTGCTCATCACGTAAGGAGCTAAGTGCTGCTTCTAGATCTGCTGCGCGGCTTCTCAATTCTTGAACCTCTTCCTTCAGGCGGCAGGACTCGCGCAACAGGGCTCCTTGTTCCTGACGGCTCTCTTCCAGCTGAGTCTGTGGGGAAGTAGAGAGAGAGATACTGTACCGAAGTACAAAGTCAGAGGACACATTCATTCAGTGGGCTGAATTTTACCGTCTTTGGATTGCTCTCCTAGGATTAAAAGCTGATTAAAAATTAAATCATGGCATCATCTTTCCAGGCTGAAATATTTCGAGGCTATTTGTATGCTGCATTGCTTTTACAAAATAGCTTTGCATGAGGAAAGCTCAACGTGCCAGGGAAAAGCATTTATCTCAATCTTCAGATACTTAATTTTTTATACAGCGAAGCCAAAAAAAGGAATGTCTCAGTAGCATCTTAATGGTTCTGGCATAATTCCAGAAGGCTGAAAAACTCTGCTATCTTGGCTTGATGAAAGCAGAAGGTCAGCCATTTAATATTGAATGGATAGTCCAGGACATCTTAAAACTCTTGCTCCATCTCATTCATTTTGGCACTTTAGGAGGACAGACTGGGCACAGAGATGTTGTTGGACTACTTTTTTAGATTGCTAGCCAAGTTAGCTGAGGTGAATGGAAGTTGGAGCCCAAGCACATGAAGAAGACCAACGTCTGACACCAATACTGCGGAAAACATCAGATCATAGGTCAAGGCTTTAATTTGTGCCATGATATATCTCCAAATTTGAATGTTGAAAATGAAGATGCTGACTCAAAGGAAGCAACCAGTATATTTTCCACTAATAATCACCAGGGATAGGACCTTTCTCTCATTGCTGGTATTGCTTAACCTTTAATTATATCAGAAGATACTGTATATTTAATATGGAAATGATAACATTCACTTTGTATTAGAGATGATATGGAACAGAATTAAAACCAGGAAACATTGAGTTTGTTGCAATTTATTTCTAAGCCAGCCCTTCTCTAGAGGGCGCTAAGAATGTCTACAATAACCTCACAAAATAGGCTGGGTTGAAAAAATGTAAACAGGCCTAAAATCTAGAGCACTTCATAGCTGAGTGAAAGCCTGAATGTAGAATTTCCTGAGCTGAGTTGAATGCTATAGTTAGGCAGCAAGCAACTAGTCATGAAAAAATAATTATACTCAAGGAAAGAAATACACCTCAAGTGGCTTTAGGGTCAAGAATGTTGGCTTACAGGAAGAACTAAGGGTTGCTTAGAGCATCCTACCTCAAGTAGAGTGGCCTTGGGAACTACCAGCAGCATGTCAGTTCCTCCTCCTTCATCGCTGGCCTCCTCTAGAGTGACGAGTTCATCCATGGGACGGGGTTCGCTGAATTGGAAAGAACAACTTTGGCCACGCACCTCCCCATGGCGATCCACATAGCGAAAGTGATATTGCTGCGGTCCTGGCTTAGGTAAATAGCTGGCTGTGAAAGGACAAATATATTTACTGTATTACTTTTCTGACTTCTGAATATGGGGCTTTCTTTTATTGCTTGGCTTCTAATGAGTCACAGATAGAAGGAAAACCAGAGGTAGGAAATTAGGATCTCAGTTTCGATTAACATTCTCTTTTCTTAATTTCTGATGAAGTTAAATAACTTTTTGCTTTGCTTTTAGTACAAAATGGCATTTTATTTTGCTCCCAGTTTCACTGCATGGAATTGATTTGAGCACTTTGGGCCATTTTATTATCTCCCATGAACTTCTCCCTAAGCTGTTTTGAGTAGCTGTTTTGAAAGGGCAGGCCAGATAGATTGCTGAAATCAAGTTCAATAAGGTTGGTTGTTCTGTTTATCTACTTTATCTTGTGTCACCATTCTGCTTGGGCAGGAAGTCATTCCTCAAGTGTTACTCAAAACATTTAGCCGTGTATTCTTTGATGAATCTGCTCTGAATCACTCGAAATATGCCTACCTTGGAACTGGACACTGCAATGGAGGGTTCCTTCAGAAGCTCCACCATCTGGCATTATGCCCCACACAAAGGTATAATAGTCACGTACCGAAGAAGCATCCACCTGAGGCAAGGAATGGGAAAGGTAGCATTAGAAGATGTAGTACTTGTGTAACTCTCCCTGAAGGTCCACCATTGCAAACTCAACAATTTTGGATGGAACCAAAATTCCTATCCTAGCTCCCTTTTGTTAATTTTAATCATCTAATGTTTTAATGTTTTATAATGTTGTTTTTATCATGTTGAAAATTGCCCAGTTGCTTGATAGTGAGATGGGTAGCATATACATTTAATAAATAAATAGAATTCTTTATGAATTACTAACTGATAACCCGGCATTGTCCGGGTATTTATTTATAGGGGGAAAATGTCCAGACCAATTTCTAATGTTGAATTTTCCCCCTTACCAGAGGGAGCCCTCATTTGGAGTACTGTGAAGCCGTTACCATGGCAACTCCACTGCACTGTACAGTAGAAGCCATTTTACAGCATTACAGTAGAAGCCATTTGAAGGCACAACAGGTTGTATCGTTAACAGAATTCATATCTCCAGGGGTGTTAGGGGTGTCTTACCCCCACAGTATTTGTTTCCAGAGAGTAAGTCATCTGTGTACCAAGTGGTTGAAATTGCTTGAGGCGTTCCAGAGTTATGCTGGAACATACACACACATTCATAACTATATATATATATATATATATATATATATATATATATATATATATATATATATATATATATATATATATATATATATATATATATATATATATATATATATATATATATATATATGATTTTTTATTTTATTTATCAGCACAAATAAAACACACACACACACACACACACACACACATATATATATATATATATATGGAAATCAGAACATTGAAAATGCAAAGTTCTAGCTGAGCTGTACTATCTTTCAACTTGCAGGATGTTTTGATTATGAGCAGAAGAACGCATATCTTCTTAATTGAAGGAAGATATATTCTCCTGGTAAATATGAAGGACCCAGCTAGATGGCACCACCAATCAACTTTGGTTGGTTTTGGAAAGCTACACATGTTTAGATTTGGTTTAGTACTTGGACGAGAGACGGTCAGAAAATCTTGTCTGTGGGTTTTTTCCTATTTTGAATGCTGTTGTTGAGAAAAAAAAAAGTCCATTTCCATACAAGAGGAGTTGGATTTGAATGAGGCTTCAGCTTTTTACTGTACAGTTCCTGGGTGCTGTCAGAACTGCAAATAGTAAAAATAATAGCTAACAAAATGTGTGGTGTTCATATACAGTTGATTATAATTTCTCCAAAACTCCTGAAATGTGACCTTACGCATTCAAACATAATCATCCCACTTGTCCCCATTTGCAGTACCTTAAAGATCCCGATCCAATCTCTGGTTGATGGCTTCATGCCAGGTGGCAGATTGTAGTGGCACTCCACCTTGGCGTGGGGTATGTAACTTGAGGCCACATTCAGGAAAACTACGCTGGGGTGGGACTGCACCTCTTCCATCTTAGTCACTTGGGCTGTAAAGTAAATGGAAGCAGTTGATCATGCAAGAAATATGATTTGGTGCTAAATCAGCCAGAGGGGCACTTAATGGGCAAACCATCTTGTTGTGCAGCTGAATTGTTTTACATTCTGCCCTTAGTTGAAGAAGGGATGTCTTTTGCAATGCATATTATTTAACTTACTTTATGATGTCATAGGGTAGCCCTGCTTTGATTAATTAAATAGTTCTGTTCTTTCTTTGAAGATGGGAGACCTACCTTTCTGCCCCAAAGACTTGCTCTACTGGCTTCCCTGCAAATGCGTCTAAGGACATGACCTGAAATATGAGCAAGGCTAGTTTTACGCAGCAAAACAGGGTTGACAAAGGCCACCACTCAAGCACTGCCACCTTCAGTAGCAGAATGGAGGAAAGCCTTTCTTCCTGCTGAAAATCCTAGGCAGCCACTGCTAACTGGAGCAGAAATATAGGAAAAAGGAATCTGTCTTAGGACAGGAAATTATCATCTCCTCATCAGGGAAGAGAACAGGACATCTGTAGTTATAATCTATACCTGTGATGGCGAACCTATGGCACATATGCCACGGGTGGCACATGGAACCATTTGCTAGGGCACGCGAGGCATTGCCGTCAGTTGACTTCGGCCTTCTTTTGAGGCCATTTTTCGCCCTCCAGAGGCTTCCCTGAAGGCTCCGGAGGGCGAAAAACAGCCCTATGGCCAAACCAGAAGTCCATTTCTGAACTTCCGGTTTGCCCGTAGGGCTGGTTTTTCATGCTCCGGAGGCTTCAGGGAAGCTCCGGAGGGCCTCCAGGGGGGGCAGGGAGGCTATTTTCACCCTCCTCGGGCTCCTAGGAAGCCTCTGGAGCCTGGGGAGGGCAAAAAAAGCGTGAAAAAAGCAGGGGGGAGCACTGGTCTTGCGCACAGAGGGGGAAAGCACGCACATCTGTGGCATGCATGCGCATGACCCCCCTTTCCCTCCTCCCACTTTTGGCACACAAGCCAAAAAAGGTTCACCAGCACTGATCTATACAGTATCTATAGGTTTTAAAAAATGTATCAGGAAAAAGCTGAAATTCATATTATTTCTGATTATTCGTGGAGAATTCTATTCTGCTGGGCATAGGTAAGGGTAGGTTGGGTATGTGTGAAAGTGCATGCTCTAAAAGTAAATATAGAAGAGTCTACTACATCTACCCACTTGTCATTCATCTTAATATTTTCCCTGGCATTATCCTCAACTTTGCAAGCATTTTTTTGCCCAGTATTGCTTACAGATGGGAGACACAAATCAAATTATGTAATTGCATGAAACTGCTTACTGCACACATGAATGTGTTTAATTCACATACTCTGGTCCTAAAGTATATGTTCTTTTTCTGAAACAACAAAGAGTGTTTAACAATTTTGGAGAGGGTTTTTTTTTTTTTACAGGAAAGGAAATAGGAATAAGCATTAGGAGTGGCAGCGTATGTACAATGGAACATGGATGGAAGCCAATAGGAAAGGGACTGAGCCAGGATGGCCTTCTTAATCTTTGCAGATTGTTTTTCCATCACCAGGATACCTCGGTTAATTATTGATTGTTGTAATGATTTATTTATACCACACCGTCAGTTTACATGGTATGTCTTTTCCCGTGTAAGATTGAGATTGTCTTGGCAACGTTTCAGCGAGGTCTCACTCGCCATCTTCAGGCTGGGTTTTGGGCTTAAAGTGTGGCCGGAGCTGCTGTCTTTCTATAAATCTTGGTGTGTGTGTGTGTGTGTGTGTGTGTGTGTGTAGTGCTGGCTTTGTTTCAGTAAGTGGAATGATTGGTTGTGTGGTTGTATCATGATTGGTAGATTGGTGCTGATTGGTGCTGGCTGTGTGTCCGTTGTTTTGTGTTGTAACGGCCTGGGTGGTGGGTGGGGCTTGTTTGTTGATTAGGGCTGGTTTCCAGATGTCTGATAGGCGGGAGCTATCATCACGTTTATTCATGTTGTGGGGGTGTTTAATTGAAAAACAATTACCAACCTAATCCAAAGGGAGACTCCCCCCAAAAACCGAGACACAGAACAGGACAATGGCATTGCCCTCCTCCCTTACATCAAAGGCACCACAGATAAAATCAGCAAAATTATCCACAAACACAATATCAAGACAGCCTTCAACACTGACCAAAAAATAGCCAACATCTTAAGAAACCCCAAAGACAAAACCCAGCTAGAAAACCAAGGAGTCTACGAAATACCATGCAAAATCTGCCCTGCAACATACATAGGACAAACGAACAGGAGAATAAATGCACACATCGCAGAACACAAGAACACAGTAAGAAAAAAAGAACACAAGAACGCAGTAAGAAAAAAAGAAAAAAACCTCCTCCCTTTTCCAGCACCTTAAAGCTACAGGGCATGAAATTAATTTTGAAGGAACCAGGTTAATCTCCAAAGCTGAACACTTCAACAAGAGAATAATTATGGAAGCCATCGAAATAGAGAAACACCCCCACAACATGATTATACGTGACGATGCCTCCCGCCTGCCAGACATCTGGAAACCAGCCCTAGTCAACAAACGAGCCTCACCCACCACCCAGGCCATTACAACATAAAACAACGGACACACAGCCAGCACCAACCAGCACCAATCTACCAATCATGATACAATCACACAACCAATCATTCCACTTACTGAAACAAAGCCAGAACTCCACACACCCCCAACAAGATTTATAGAAAGACGGCAGCTCCGACTATGCTTTAAGCCCCAAACCCAGCCAGAAGATGGCGAGTGAGACCTTGCCGAAACGTTGCCAAGACAATCTCAATGGGAAAAGACCCAAATACAAGACCAGCATACCTACATCTGTGAAAATCTACAAATAAACACACACAAACACACACAAACACACACACACACACACAGAGAGAGAGAGAGTAGGTACATAAAAAAGAAAAATCTTTGTCCCCAAGGGACTTACAGTCTAGTTAATGATGGAAAGAAGCAGCAGAAAGGAGGAGGGGGGGGAGGTTTTAAAAATTGTCAGCCAATGCAGTTCAGAGCCATAAGAACAATGGCTTAATTTCAGCAAAGGGAGTGCTGCAGAGTTCAGGGAAAAATAGCAGGAGAGCCAATGGTTCAGAGGATGGATGTAGAAGGGAAGGAGAGAGAATGAAATTGAAAGAGAACAGCTCTGGAACCTTCTTTTTCTTATTTGCATAAAAAGTCTGAATATAGATCTGTCATCTTTTTCGCTCCCTAACCCCTGAGGGACACTTTCATACTGAGATTGCGATCATTCTTATTGCCACAAGACATTGAGAAGCCAGATAAGCAACTAGTGCTCCCTCCCTTCCTCCAAGAGGAGAGCATAAAAAATGGCGGCAGCAAACACCCCCTCACTCCCCCCTCCAATTTCACCAATTTGGTGCTTTAGAAAAACATCGCAGCAATTCATTAAACAGAAGGGCCACTCTAGCAGCATTCTTGCGCTCGCCCTTTCACTGATCCATGGACGCGAAGATGGTATTTGAATAGAGAACAAGCACCAGGAAGACCCAGTGTGTGTGTGTGTGTGTGGGAAACACCTCCCGTGTCATCCCCCCTCCCCCCAACCTCCCTGCATTTCAGTGGGATAAAATTGGACTTGCAAGTTTTGAGCTGCACTACATTTGAGTCAGAAATGAATTACTGGGCTGTTAAGTAGGAACATTATAGTGATACAGATCTGATCCTGGAGCAACATGAATTTATTTATTTATATTTTATTTTTTTAATCATTTTCTATAGCTACTCATCTCAGTCAATGACTCTGGGCTGCTTACATGCTATGTATGGAAACAGCCACAGAATCTGTAAGGTGAAGGTTTTCCTTGCACAAATGTGCTAGTCGTTCCCGACTCTAGGGGGTGCTGCTCATCTCCATTTCAAAGCCGAAGAGCCAGTGCTGTCCGAAGAGGTCACAGCTGTGGTCATGTGTCTGGCATGACAAAATGCCGAAAGCGCATGCAATGCTGTTACTCTCCCATCAAAGGTGGTTCCTATTTTTCTACTTGCATTTTGACATACTTTCAAACTGCTAAGTTGGCAGAAGCTGGGACAAATAACAGGAGCTGACTCTGTTATTAGTTCTGGGGAGTTCTGGCAGTTCAAACTAGGGATTTGAACTGCCAACCTTTCTGATCAACAAGCTCAGCGTGTTACCCACTGAACCACCGCGTCCCTTACAGAATTTATAGAGGCCTAATCCTATCTATAGATGGCCTGAGGAAAAGCAAGAAACTCTAAACCAATGGCAGGTTTTCCCCCCTACAATTATACCACCACGTGGAAAGAGGATGAGAAACCACATCCAAAGTTTATTAATCCTTCATCTATTAGTAATATTATTCTTTCCCAAGGTGGCGCAGTGGTTAAATGCAGCACTGCAGGCTACTGCTAGATCAGCAGTTCAGCGGTTCAAATCTCACCGGCTCAGGGTTGACTCAGCCTTCCAAATCAGCCATTAAGTAAAGTGATTGCTAAGTGAAATCATAAATGTTCTTACAGTCTTACTTCAGCTTTCCTTTGCTTACAGACCTTGCGAGGATTGGTCGCAAAGTTACTTTTTCATTGCCGTCATAACTTTGAACAGTTGCTAAATGAGGCAGTCACTGAACAAAGATTGCTGGTACAAGAATGAGACTGGTAGGAAAAAAAACCCTCATGCAGTGGAGCTTGTGCTTTCTTATAGCTTGCTTAATTGGTGCCAATAACAAATACAGATTAAATCTGATTTTACATGAATTGACTGCAGGGAGAATAGTATTTGCACAACAATGGACAAGTGAAGAGATCCCAACAGATGAAGATGTGATTAGAAAAATATTAGAATGTGCAGAAATGGATAAGCTAACACTTTAAGGAAAAGAAAGAAACGGAATATTTTTTGACTTGGGACTTATTTTATCAGTGGCTAGCTGATAAAAACAGGAGTTAGAAACAAGGAAATATATGGAAGGATCAGTAATATAAAGAAGATATATTAACTTGGTTAAAAATTATTATTAATATATGGTTAGTCTTTGGTGAGATTCACAGCCTTTGGGGCTGGTTGGTAGCTCAACAGCTCGAGTCCTAACCAAGGACCTAGGAACTGTTAAGGTAACGTCGGAGGATATAAACTGTTCCAAGGTTTTTTGTGGAATCAGAATGTTCAAGTCTGATAAAATTAAAATGTTGAAATAGCAAGGTAGCCCTTTAGGTATTGCTCTAAGGGCTCCAATTACAATCGGGACAACACACAATTTCTTTTTCACAGTCGCTCAACTTCAATTTGCAAGTCCCAGTACTTTTTGATTTTTTCTTGCTGTTTATCTTCAATTCGTGCATCTCCAGGTATTGCAATGTCGATCAGCCATACTTTTTTCTTTTCAACTATTGTTATGTCAGGTGTGTTGTGGGCCAAGTGCCTGTCAGTCCGAATTCTGAAGTCCCACAAGATCTTGACTTTCTCATTCTCTAAAACCTTCTGAACCTGATGTTCCCAGTGGTTTTTGCTGTACTCTAATCCAAACTTTTGGCACAATTTCCAGTGAATGATCTTAGCAACACGGTCGTGGCATTGCAGGTTTGTGAAATTTTGCTGCACCCACTGATCAAGTGGTCGACTGTCTCGTCTTTCTCATTAAAGAGGCAACATTTGCTGTTGGTGGTAACATGTTGAATTTTTGCCTTCATGCAGTTTGGGGCTAAGGCTTGTTCTTGAGCTGCCAAAATAAAGCCTTCTGTTTCTTTTTTCAGTGCTCCTGATCTTAACCAGTTCCAAGTTAGCTTTTGGTCAGCTTTGCTTTCAATACTTTTCAAGTATTGGCTATGCATAGCTTTGTTTTTATTATTATTATTTCAATGAATATTGTTTCACTTTATTTCCTAAAATGATTTGTACTCTGACAACACACTGTTCAATTGAAATTGGAATTTTTATATGTTATAAAATAAAATTTTATTATAAAAAAACAAAAACAAAAAAAATACAGATTAAATGTGGGGCTCTTTATATTCTGCAACTGGTTCCCTCCTCGAAATCGTACATAGCACTGCCCATTTTTCACTCACTAAGCCTGAGAATAGAAGGTAATGATGCTGTTATGACAGCTTTCCTCAGCCTAGAAACACAACCAATGTGTGGACTTGTTGCTCAGCATCATGGATAATGAATTTGAGGAACTAAAGAAGTCCTCCAATTTGGGGAGCACTTAGGTTGGGAAAGGCTGTGCTATGGGATTTTATTTCAGAGGAGGAAGGGGGGAAAAAAAGTCAGATTAGAACAGTCTCCATTTAAGTTGGGGCCTTCCGGATATGTAGGATAACAATTCTTATCTGGCCCAGCCAGCATGACCAAAGAGCAGGGATGATAAAAAAAGCTGCAATCTGATAATAAGATCCAAAGGGCCACAACAGTTCTTTATCTTTTTTTCTATAACCTCTGTTTATACATGTAAAATATTTTTAATTTTTTTTTCCAAAACGTAATTGCACTTAAGGGGCTACCCACTTTTCAATCTGCTCCCCCCCACTTTATTGTGTGTTTGTGTATGCATGTTCAAAGGGACGAGGTGGCTCAGTGGCTAAAATGCTGAGCTTGTCAATCAGTTTGAATACCTACTGCTGCGTAACGGAGTGAGCTCACGTTACTTGTCTCAGCTTCTGCCAACCTAGCAGTTTGAAAGGATGTAAAAAATGCAAATAGAAAAATAGGGACCAGGTGGGAAAGTAACAGCATTCCACGTGCCTTCGCCGTTTAGTCATGCTGGCCACATGACCACGGAGACATCTTTGGAGAGTGCTAGCTCTTCAGCTTTGAAACGGAGATGAACACCGCCCCCTAGAGTCGGGAATGACTAGCACATATATGTGAGGGGAACCTTTGCCTTTATACATGTTAGAAGTTCATGCAAGTCTTAAAGCTGTCAAGTTACAAGACTCTTGCATCCCTAACCCTTGAGAAAAAACCCCCAGAGGTATTCAAACTTGACAGCTTTAAGACCTGTGGACTTCAATTCCCAGAATTCCTCCTTCCCTTGCTCAGATGCTATCGCTGGGGTGCCGCCAGGACAAGTGAGGTCTTGGGAGGGATTTTCCCTCTCCCTCCAGAGAGCCCATGCCGAAAGCTTGGGGAAGGGAGAGCCGGAACTGACTGCATGGGATTGTGGAGCTGCTGCTGTGAAAATGTCTATTTTGCCAGCCACAGAAGGGAAGGAAAGAAGCCGGTCTTTGGAAAGAACCATCCCTCCCCCTCCAGAGAGCCTATGCTGGGAGAGAGAGAGGAAGCGTGCTGGTTTGAATGTGGGTGAGCAGGCGGTTTAGTAGCCAGTGAGTGCCTCCTTCACTTGTTTGGGCAGGTGGAGAAAGAAAGGAGGCGTGTGATACTGAGGGCGAAGGAGCTCTCCTTTGCCCTTGGGGGCGGGAGTGCTTTCTCTTGCACCTCCTTTCTCTCGCGCCCATTGCTGCTGGAGCCACTTTTGCTGAATCCGGTGTGGCGGCCATCGCTGAGAGCATCGCTGGCAGCCGTTTCTTGCCATCACCGCCGCATCAGATTCAGCAAAAGCAGTTCCAGCAGCAACGGGACATGCTTGGGAAGGGAGAGCCGGAACTGACTGCCCGGGATTGTGCTTCAGCAACCGCTGTGAAAATGTCTGTTTTGCCAGCTGGGAGGCTGGCAAAGAAGCCTCCATTTCTCCATTACCGCTGAACGGTCCGTGCCCTCCCCCTACGGATTGACGCTGCAGGAGGGAAGGAAAGAAGCCAGTATTGGGAAGAACTTTTCCTCCCCCTCCAGAGAGCCCATGCCGGGAGACAGGAGGAGGCGGGAAGGTTTAAATGCAGGCGAGCGGGTGGTTTGGGACCAGCACCTCCTTCGCTTATTCGGGCAGGCAGAGAAAGAAAAGAGGCATGTGATAAAGCACCCCGGCCACCAAGGGCGAAGGCTATCACACACTCCTTTCTTTCTCAGCCCTCCCGAACAAGCAAAGAAGGCACTGCCACCCGCCCGCATTCAAACCAGGCTGCCTCCTCTCTCCCCAAATGGGCTCTCTGAAGGGGGAGGGAAGGTCTCGCCTAAGACCTGCTTCCCTTACCTCACGGCACAGTTCCGGGATGGTGGGATATTCTTTTATTCACCAGTACAGGGGTGTAGCCTCGATTCCTGCCTTCCTAACACCTCCAGTGCAGCCCTGCACAATCTCCCCGCCACCCCACCAACTCGGCTGCAGTTGGTATTCTCCTAGCGATCCTTCCTGGCTGCGCCTCTGCACCTCACATGGTAGCGGCACGGGAGTGAGGGGGGGGGACAGGCCAGGGGAGGGAGCGTTCCAGTACAGGGCCTCCGGAAGATCAGGTACGGGAAGGCACGCTAAATTTCACCAACCGGTACACCCGTACCGATGCGTACCGGCTAAAACCCACTCCTGACCTGCAGCTATCATGAGCCAGGTGGGAAATCAGAGCACAAGGTCTGAATCCTCTCTAACTCTTAAAGCAATTATGGAAAATCATAAGGCTTTCCTTCATAGAGAAATCAAAAGAAAAAGCAGAATCCTGCAGAAATGCGAATGAAATACACTGAACTAATTTAGGAAGAGAATAAATAAAGGCATCAGGCAATAAATTTAAGCTTGGGTTGGACCAGAACATAACCTGCATGAAATATCTTCCTTCAAGTTTGTTACCTGGGAAGTTGTTACCTGGGAGGCACCCAAACTTTTCTTTGTTGTAGAACATCCAGAATCTGTGAAAACTTTTCTTAAGAGACCAACATACAGCAAGAAAGGACGTTGCTTTTTATCCCAAGCAGTTCATAACCTTACAAAGTGCTTTAAAAAGACTTTCCCCCACTATGCCTTTCAATGTACACTTGCAATGTAATTTCAAGGCTTTTTTTAATGTAGTGTTTAGTGGAAATGAAACTTTTTGTTGGAACCTCACAATGAAGGGCAGATCTGTTTGAAGGCAACCAAGCAGCGGCCCTGGCATTTTAGCACCATAATATTACAAAGACAGGATGAGAAAGATTTGCTATCAACAAGGCAAGGGATCAGCCCCTCACAATGGGATGTGGCCTAGATAATAGCTGCTTGTTTCTGCCATTTACAACAGAAGCAAAGGGTCACAGCAAGTATTAACAAGTTTGGCCATGAAACTGTAATGGCAACCAGCGTGGTTTCTCAACAATATAACTGCATTTGACAATTCTTCTCCTCCTTCAACTCAGGAGATCTAGGAGCAAGCAGGCCTAATGTGACAATTTCCTTCCCTGTGGTACAGCAGAGCACTTCAGAGTTGATATATTGGTGGGATTTTTTTTTCCAAAAAAAGGAGAAAGCTTAGCTCCATCACGAAAATGATGAAACACCCACGCACACCCACACCTTTGTGTGTAAGACATGTACATTTGAAATATATAACTGGCTTGCTTTATAAATCAGTAGGAATGAAGGAGGTGGCTGGAAAAATAAGATTTCAGACATATTGGATGTACTCTTTTTTTTTTACATGATTCCCAAATCCACTGACTAGATGTTCAAAATGATAGTAGGGATGGGCCTGAAATAGACAAAAGTAAATGTTTCTCAGCACCATGCCAGGTCCAGGACACGGCTGCATTTGAATTAATTTTGCCTACATAAAATCCACTTTGGTGCAACTTTCTTTGTTTCAGCAGCCTGGTTTTATGCCACCAGAAGTCCATTTCTATTGTTGATGTTGCCCAATCGGGAATTGGAAATTTTTGGTACTTTACTTCAAGTTAAGAGATCTACTAGCAGAGCCAAATCTACCTTCTGCTCACCCTGATTCTAGGCCATCAAGTCAACTCTCTGCCCGAGGCAGGAAAGACAGGGCTAGAGCATATGAGCTCACAGACTGAGCACCTGGGAAGACATCTGGCTAATTGGAGTGCCAGGAAAGCCAAATCAAACTATAGCCTTCAGGACTAATCCACCCATTAGCCCAACCGTGGTCTCCAACAAAACCCACTTGTGAAATTAATTTCACTAGAACAGTGATGGCTAACCTTTTTCTTGTTGTGTGCTGAAAGTATGTGCGCACGGCACACCAACACTCCCGCGTGCCAGCACCCATAATGCAATGTGCAGCCTCTGTGCATGCACAGACCCCCCACGAATCTTTCTCCATGTGCATGCAAACACCTATCGCGCATGCTTCCTCCCCCCTGTTTTGGACCAACCTTTGCCGGAACAAATAGCCTGCTTTTGCAGAGGCGGCAGCAGCTCCTCCTCCTGGCAGCCTCGCACTCCGGGCAGCGTCTGTCCAGCCAGCCATGCCAACCGGCAGGACCGCAGAGGAGCGAGCTGCCCAGCCTGCTGCTGGCATGCTGCCCTTACAGAAATGCTCCGCCCTGCCCATGCAGCCTGCCCCTCTCGGGGACCGCAAGCTGGCTTGCCCTACAGAGCCAGTGAAGACAACAGTGTCCCAAATAATGGTGCAGTGGTTTGCAATCTCAAAAGCTGCTTGAGCCGAGCTCGACCATGTCCTCACCAGACGCACAGTACCACACCATGCACCTTAGTTTGCAAATTCAGCCCTTGAAAATTTGCCATACTGGACACTGCCCAGAGTGAGGCTGGCAGGAGGAGGAGGAGCCGGCCGGTCGCGTCTGCCTACCTTTCCGCCTCCCCGCGTGCCCAAGCAGCCTTTCCGTCTGCAGCTATTGCTGCTGCTGCTGCTATTTTGGGGCCTTGCTTCTCCCCCCCCCCCCACAAACCACTTCAGACTCATTCCAAATTAAACAGAGGGAGGGGGATGGTAAAGAAGAGGTGGCGGCCCTGCGCACAAGGATTCTTAATCCTTCCTTTTCTCTCTCTCTGGCGTTCCTCCTGCGCAGCTCTGCTGCCCCAGAAGGAAAGCTGCAGTGGCAGGGGGAAACGCAAGAGTGACTGTTCGGCTCGGGCGCTGAAGGGAGCAAGGCAGCATTTGCTGCCTGGACGGCCAGCTGCCCCTCCCGCTGCTCCTTCCCCTAGCCGTGTTGGACTTTGAAGAGTTCGAGTGGCAGCTAAATGAAAACAAACAGCATAACGAAGTGTGGTTGGGGGCAAGCAAGTCCAACATGGCTAGGGGAAGGAGCAGCGGGAGGGAAGTAGTGAAGGAGCAGTGAAGGAGCAATGGTTGTTGTCCCCCCCTCCCCTCTTTCCAGAAAACACCCCCCCTCCTTTTTCCTCTTCTCTGGACCTACATCACCAGATGGCCGGCTCAACTTCAGGCAACTTCCCATTCCATTGCAGGAGAGGTAGCCAGATAGGCGGGCTCTCTCAGCCGCTGCCGGGTGAGGATAACTCTCTAAAAAGCCCACTTGCCTCTTCTTCCATCCCCGAGTGGGAATCTCCGAGAAAGGGGCCAGGAAAGTGGCGGCGCTTGCCTGCAGGCATGTTTGCAAGCTGCCTGAAGTTGAGCCGGCCATCTAGCAATGCAGGTCCAGAGAAGAGCAGGAGGAGGGAGGGGGGCTTTTTCTGGAAAGTTGTGTTATCCTCACCCGGCAGCGCCTGAGAGTCTGGCCACTGCTCCTGCAATGGAATGGGAGGGAGAACTACCAATCTCTTTCCCAAGTAGCCGGGAATATTTCAGCTTGGGGATGGCTTTGGCGCTCTCTTTTTGCCCCCCCCCCCTTTGAGAGGGGCAAACTCATTTGGGGAATGAGAATCTAGAGTGGCTCCCCACTTCAAGTCAAGGTTGAGGTCTGATCTTCTGTTAGGAGAGAGCCAAAGCCATTCCTGTCTTTGGTGCCAGGAGGTTTCACAGGGAGGTCTGCTAGCACCAAAACAATGGTCACCCGTGCATGCCCGGGGGTGGGTTGGGGAAGCACCAAAAATGGGGCATGGGAGAGCTGTGCCGCACCCCCAAACCCCCCTGAATGCGTACTCTCCCCCTCCCCCCAACGCATGCACCTGCGACCTCCCCCTACTCACCGCACATTCACATGTGTCTCCTGCCGACACCAGAGACCTAAAAATCAGCTGGCTCCCAGGAGGCACGGGCATGTGCAGTGGGTCTGAGCTGGGTGACTGCTTGCGTGCCAGCAAAGAGGGCTCCGCGTGCCACCTGTGGCACGCGTGCCATAGGTTCGCCATCACAGCACTAGACGATGCAATGGCTGCTGCTTTAAGAAAAAGATAAAATCGGCCTACCTGGCATGCAAAAATGCATCATATCATCATCCCAGCAAATCCTGCCTGAAGCAGATGAGATTTATTTCTTTATTTATTTACTTACTTACTTACTTACTTACTTATCCATTCATCCATCCATCTGTTCTGACCGAGGCTTCCCAAGAGCATGAAGCAAACTCCTTGTCCAGACAAAAAACCCTTTTATTAATTTACTGTGAATTCTGCTCATTCACATCCAGCAAAGTCTTTCAAGGAAGGATTTACAGTCACAGACCTTATCTGGCTTGGAGAGCTGCCAGGCCGATATCTACAAAACCTGGCAAGGAACTCTGCACATGCACACACTGGGAACAGGCTCCAGCTGTTCATCTGTCTGACTGATGTCTGACTCTGAAGGCAGCTGATAACTGGCATATGGCTCTGGCCCCATTTCTGCCTCTGACATAGAGCCCTCATCAGAGCCTACCCCAGACTCCAGGACTGGCCCATGTTCCTCCCCAACCTCCTCACTGTCTGAATCTGCTGCCAGCTCTGCTGGCGGGCCACAACACCATCCATCCAATAATTTATATTTTACATTTCTAAACTGCCCACTTCTCTCAAAGAGATTAAAGATAAACATAGGATAAAACCCGAGTTGGGTATGGGGGCTTTTTTTTTTGGTGTGTAGGTAAATCACAAGATCAAACACATAAAACAAACTGGAACATTCATGTATATAAACAGTGAACCTTGGAGTACCAGCTTCAAGAGCTGAGAGATGAGGAGCCCTTTTTCCCATATATCAAGTTTCCAGAGATATCTGGTTAGAAACGTTTGGAAGCCGAAACAAGAATATCAACCGTGCCTTTTTCCAATGAGGTCATACCTTAAGAAGGTATATTAGGGATTGTTTACCTGAACAATATGCTATTGTCAGATAAATGAATTTATAGCCTAGCGGTAGGACAAGGGTCGGCTCTGGAACTGCATGTAGCTCTTTCATCCCTCTGCTGCGGCTCCCTGTCACTGGTCGGCTCCATAACTGATAGGGCTTTCGGTTAGGACAGGTAGAGGAAAAAGGATGCTGTGCTAGGAGGAGACTCTATGGTGGGTGGAACCAGACTTTCAGTCAGCAGGGGGAAAAGGATGCTGTGCTAGGAGGAGACTCTATGGTGGGGAAACTGGACTTCCGGTCGGCTCCAGAATTGATCGGGGGGCTTCCAGTTACAACCTTTATGGCTGTTTAAGGTTGCCAACCTCTGGGGTAGGAGAATGCAATTCTCCTGTCTTTACAGCTACAACTATGTGGACCTGACTCTATTTAGTTTTTTCTGTATTATTTCTGGAGCATTAAGATGAAACCAGCCACATAATTTCACCCCATCTGAAGCATGAAATATGCTTGAAAGAAGTCAAAACCAGAACATGTAGTGGCAAGATAGCTGTAATTCCTGGCAACTAGCATTCAGAATAGATATCTGGTGTTTGTGGTTAGACTATACGCCTCCAGATGTTTTGGGCCTGCATGTTTCAGAATAGTTCAAGTTAGGCTGGTTAGAGAAGTGGTAGGAGTTGTAGTTTTAGCAAATCAGGAGACCTCAAAATTGGGAAATCTATATAATTTAAATAAATAAGGCACTTGAAAATGCATCCTGTTTGTAGATCAGTACACTCTTAGTTGGTGAAATGCGAACACCACATTGATTTGCAAAGTACTAATTCAAGCTTGTACTAATAGTCTGGGCATGTTTGAAGTGGAAAAAAATGTTAGTTGTGTTTATGAGATACAATCACAATGTGTCAAAACTAACTGGTACCATACTGTCATTACTGTTAACAGAGAATGTTGCATGGGGCAGAAATATGATTGAAGTTAACATCTTAGGTGAAATTTACTAAAAACATTATATCAAATATAATAAAAAAATATTATGTCAAAGCCATAGTTGTAAGAAGTTGTACAAAGCCATGGTGGTAGAAGTCATAGCTACAAGTTGGGTAGATGGCCATCGTCAAAGGAAAGGAAAAGTGCAACTTGGAATGTAAAGTCATACCTCATGTGTTAAGGAACATGAATTAATGATAAAAGGGAAGGAACAATATATGGTGTACATCTGTGAAACTTAAGGAAGGGGTAGGATGCAATAGATCTGAATAAGGAAGTGGTCTGTGGAATACAGCTGATGAATAAATGCAAGTGAAAGTGTAGGTTAATTATGAAAGAGCTAAAACATATGTCAGAAAGTATGAAATAGTGCTATTTAGGATGTGTCGTATGCAAATAAAACTTCAGAGTTTGGTGATAATTGCATGGTAAGCTCCAATGAATTATGATAACGGAAGGGCCGAAGATGAATTTGAAGAAAACTTGTGCAATATTCAGATTGAAAGTAACGAAGGGGGAAAGTATTCTATTAAGTGAATGTTTTGGTTGGAACAAGAAACAAATTACAGAAACAAGGATGGTGCCATTCAGAGAAGATAATCAGAGAAGATGGGGATCTTGATAAATGGCTGCTTATAAAAAGAACTAAACATATTTGCTTTTGAATACATAAGGGTGTTTCAAATGCAAGTGCTAAACATAACTGTGTTTATATATCCATGGAATGAATCAGAGGTGATATTCTGCTGGTTCGCCCCGGTTCGGGCGAATCGGTAGTGGTGGTGGCGGGAGGCTCCGCCCACCCGCCCAGATGTCATCACGGATGCTCTGCGCATGTGCAGAAGGTTCTGCGCATGTGCAGAAGCACCACATGTGAACTCCTGGTTCTGAATGGGTAGCAAAGTTAAGAGGATTTCATGTCTGGAATGAATATAAATCTTAAAGCATTATTCATTTATGATGAAGGATTGAGAGAAAATTAGTGAAGGATACAAGAGTGAGGAGGGATTCAGAATGCGGGACAGGGATTTTTTGGGGTAGTTAAAAGTAGGTTTTGATGAAAAATAGATATGGAAGAAAATGAAAGAAGGGAAAGAAATAAGACTGGAAAAAATATAGGAGGAAGAAAATGTAGCATCCATTATGAAAAAGTATTAGAAGACCGATCAATTTCCCAGTAGATTTAACAGAATATGGATGTAAGGAATGTGGAGTGTTCTTTAAAATAAATGTTACTGAGTACTGCATCATGGAAGCAGGTGGAGTTATACTAACAGTAGTATGAAGAGTGCCTGGTAAAATTATGACATAAAGGACGTTGCGTTTTGGAAAAACACACTTACAAAAGAGTGATTGCTGCAAAAATGAAGATGAAAGAAATATGCTGTGTAATGCATATGCAGAGAATTAGAATATGTCCAAAGAAAGCTAGACACGGTTAAGAGTCAGAAGAAATGCAGAATAATTTTGATTTAAAAATATAGTCTTTTGAAAATGGATTAAAAATGCTAAACAAAGGGGTCTACAACTGAATGACTGAGATTAAGAATTAATTTGGGAAGAAACTGAAGTGAGAAAATGCTGGAAGGGATATTTGAGAGACTTAAGTGAAAATGGTAATACGTTGCAGAATTGAAGTCATATAGATACAATCTATGTTTTAAAAAATGGAGAAAAAGAAATCATAAGATCGAGAAAGTGTTGAAAAACGATAAAACTGCAACTGTACATAGTGTAACTAGAGATATTTCATACTTTTCTAGACACTTGTAAAAAACCTTCTCTTCCAGAAAACATGTATAAACTGATACGTGTGGAGTCATCAGTGCCAGAATTCTGTGCCAGATTTTTTTTTTATTATTTTCATCGCTCACTTATAGTTCATACCAGATTGTAGTAGTAAATACGGTAAATCCCATAAATAAATGGGAAAGGTTGTAAGAAGTAAAGGGGATTGGTTGTTAAGCGTGCCTGGGAAGGCATTTAGTAAAATTCTAAATGAAAAGATATGAGAAATGTCATTGAGAAAAAATTATAAAAGCAGTGTAGCTTTATGCATTGCAGGTGGCATATAGACCACTTTTTTGGCTCTTTGATAGGTCATTCAGAATTGTGTGAATATGTTTTGGGCAGAGAAGTATGAGCCATTGGACTGCCAGTCTCAGAAATCAGAGGACAATCAGTTACCCAAGGCTGAATCAGCAGAAAATTCTGCCAAATAAGTCAGGTGATGAAGGTCAAACTCTTGATATACAACCTAGGCTCAAGATGCACTGGAATCTGAGCAGCCATCAGCAAGGTCATGCTTCCCTATATTTTCTGGAGCATTGCATGCACTTGCACTGGCCACACTATGCCTTTGTAATTTACTACAAAACTACTCACCAGTAAACTCCTTGTAAATCAACCAGGCATATGTGGTATGAGTCTGAAACAGAAAAAAATGTGAGAATGTCCATGGATGATTTAGAGAAAGTGAATGATATAATAAATAGGCTTTAATTATAAAGTAAAACATACATCTAATAATATAGAATAATATATGAAATACTTATTCAACGTTGAGCATGGTTTAAGACAAAAATAGTTGATTGCATTTGTGGACAAAATGTATAAATAATGCATGTGATGACATCAGAAGTATGTTAGTTGAGGATGTGAAATATATAGACAGACTTGTATGCAGATGATGCTACATTGCTAACTACACCAAATTTATTTGCAGAAAATTGCTGACAGACAAATGGCGGCCTAGGAATGTTTTAGTAACACCGAAGTGAGAAGAGCATGTGAGTAGAAACACAAAAGTTGAAAGTTGTGGGAATGAGTTACTGAAGAAGCATGTACAGTATAGGAAAACATGACTAAAAGATAAGTGGTCAAGATAAACAGGTGATGAATGAATGTGGACTAAACACAAAAATAAGTGACCAGTACGAAAGAAGTACATTGTGGTAGCTTGGTTATCTAGAAAGAATGAGTATGAATCAAGTTAAAAACTAATATAGGAAAAATGAGTTGAGAAGGCCCAGAAAACCATTATTTGGATAGAGCTGGTAAGAGAGAAATGAGAGATTTAGAGTACAAAACCCACTATGAACCAAGCATTGTATGGAAATGGTGAAAACAAAGGTGCTTTGTAAGATAGAGAGAAATTGAGAGTTATTTGGCTATCGTTATCATCTCATGTTTTTAATTTATTTGGTTTGCAGCTTATTCCTTTTCTGGATTTTGCGTAACACTGCTTGCTTTGAAAGCTAATAGTATTAAAGTTATTTGTATTTGTATGTCCTATCAGGATAACAGAGTGTTTTCTCCCAAAGAATTCTGCCTAATGGCTATGATGATCGCATCGTGTGCTGTTGGTTCTGTAGCATCCTATGGACATTTATTGGGTATCAAGAAACAAGAATGACTTTTCTGTTGAGAATCCCATCCTGAGAAACAGCTTGTTATTCAAGTCAAGATGCATAGTGAAAAATCCTTTTTCATTCATATTTTATTCATCTTGGCATTTTTGACATTTAATGACAATACAGAGACTTGGGGCCACTGATCATTTCATTAGTTCTATTATTCCATTCTTTTTATTTATTCAAATTGTACAGCTGCCCATCTCATATATGCAACTCTGGGTGGCTCAGTTTTCACTGTTATGCTGTCTTTCTTGAATGTTAACATTAAACTCCGCCTGAAGATGTTTTTTCCTAATTACTCATGATTACCTTCTCTGAATTTAATTGCCTTTTCAAATTACTAGGTATCACGACATCTTGTGACAACCAATGTTAAGCAGATGTTCAGCTTCTTGTATTATTTCAATGGCAAAAGGAGAGTTCGTTGTCACCTCCTCAGCTGCAGCATTCAGCTGAAAAGACCAATCCTCCTGTCCTTGCAGATAATTTATATTTACAATAGGGGGATGATCTTACATAGGCTGAGAATATAGCAAAGGGAGAAGATATTTTTCTATCTAACCTTCAGCTGGGGGAGGGTGGGGGAGGAATCTTAAAGGTTAAGATCCCTCCCTTTCAGATAAATAAATGTATCTTTTCTTTTATGTTCACTGAGAGCATATGCACCAAAGACAAATTCCTTGTGTGTCCAATCACACGTGGCCAATAAAGTATTCTATTTTATTCTATTCGGGCGTTCTTCTGAAGACCTCTTGGACTTCCATACTCCATACTACGGGGAGTGGGGGCTGCTTGGACGTGGCAAACCTCCCTCACAAGAGAGGCCTGTTATGAAACCAGGTGGAGCCGGGCTTGCCCGCGCTAGTCTCTCTCTCCTCTCCACCGCATGCCAAGGGAACGAGCTTCCCCCCGCGTGACCCAGACGAGCCACGTGGGCACGAAACCCAAGCCTGGCAGCTCCCGGCACTGCTGCTACATTCCTTTCCCCGGGAGCAACTAGAACCTCGGGGCGGGGCTTCTCCGACACAAAACGCCAATCAGAGACCGAGAAGGAGCCCAGCAAAACTAACTAGCGATTGCGGAGCCTCTTATGGGAAGAGGCGACGGAGGCGTGGGAAGATGTTTCGCCTCGCTGGCCTGATGCGAGGTTTGCGCAAAGACCCTCCCCTCCTTTCCCGGTTTCTGGTGGACTTTTAGGGAATGGAGGCGGGTCTTCATTCCTAGCCTCCTCCTTGGTTTTTTTTCGGGGGGGGGGGAAGAAGAGAGCTGTAACTCTTCTTCTGCAAAGACGCCGTCCTCTTGGCGTCACACGGTTTAAGACTGGGCAGCTTCCAGCCAAACAAAAGAAAATGACTGTAGCTTGCAAGAAGCCACAAGTCTCATCACGTCCTGCCTTCTCCCACATAAACACCAAACCGTTCAAACCTCGAAGCTTGGTCGCAGTTACGTTGAGGGTTTGTGGTCTGAGGGAGGGGGGAGGGGGCAGACTCTTGGAGTCAAAATGGATCCCGAAGTTAGATTAGTAGGAAGGAGCGATAGATCACAGGCAGCGAATATCTCCAGCAGTTAAAACAGGAAGAAAAGATTTGGGGTGTCCCAACACCGAACAGTGCTTGTCTGTATAAAGGAAACGGGCAGATCGATGTGAAACAGAGGTTAAGAGTTTTCAAGCTTAAATCAGGTTAGGAATTCCCTTTTTCAACCAGTGCTCTTCCCAATTGCCTGCTTTTTTGTGCTGCAAGTTCAGAGTTAAAGGCCCACTGAAGCCTTTCGTTACGTTTTCTCTCCCCTTTCATGCAGGGAGAAGTGAAAACCTGTGCATCCACAGCCTTCTTTTTGATTTTGATTTCTGTCCCGACAAGAAGTACAGTTGATTAAAAACTCCTGAACTCAAGAGAGAGGAAGGGAGGGGTGTCCCCCTCCCCAAATGCACCCCAAATCTGATGCTTCCGAGCAATTAACAAAGGTAAAGCAAGGAGGAGAGAAAACAGAAAAAGCCCTTTCCCCCAGTACAGAAGACGTCTCTTACCCAGAGAGCAACCAGCTGGTCCACTAATCTTTTAGTAACAACAATAACAGCCTTCAAGCCAGCTGAGAAGAGGCGGAGGCCGGTGAAGCTCTAAGTGCTGCCGGGATTTGTAGTTCTCTTTCCCTGCTCGTAAATTAAAGATGAGCGAAGAGGTAAGATTCAAGTTGCCAGGGAGGGCCTAGAGAACGCCTGGGATTGTGGGTTTGGTAGTTCCAAGGCCGAGCGAGAGAAGGGGAAATAGTGCCAGTGAGACTCCAAGTTCCAGGGAGCACCTGGGCTTCAGATAGGAAGCAGTTCAGGGGGAAGGAAAATAAATTATTGAGAAGGGGGCTCAAGTTGCCAAGGTGGTAAATCTACGATTCTGAGAGTTCATCTCAGAATATTTTCTGAGGTTATTTTCCTAAGTACTATGAGCAATTTCCCCCACAAAATCCTCTGGGATATGTCTAAAACTACAACATAAAAATTCAGAGATGACAACAACAGGGCTATAAAATGCACATGGACATTTGAATATACACACAGGGCAATGAATATGTAGAGGCATCGTATACAATGATCATGATCCAAAGATAAAAATAAGAAATTAATCATGGGCACTGTGCCAATAAATAGATTAAAAAGATGTTCAAGTGCGTAACATCAAGGTCAGGAAATCAATCTCAAATGCATACACATAAATAGAGAGCAAATACATCGAGGAAATCTCTATTTTCTGTTACTTAATTGTTGTAAAAGTCCAACTGCAGATTTAATAACAAGACAGCATAGATTTTTGTGTACAATACAGCACTCTGCCTGCCCCTAGCTGTGTTGTGACTTTTAAATATTTCAATTATACAAATATTTATATGCTGAAAACTCCTAATACTACATAGTACAGGAATAAATCACCCAGGAACCTACAAAACAGACAATAATTAAACAGCATCAAATAAGACATCCCAGCAGCTCAATTAGATGCTGCCATTGTTATAGATCTTTCCTTTCCAAGTACTATACTACTCTGTTGCACTGCTTTCAGGAAAAACAGCACATTTTAACCTGGGGGTGGGGGGACGGGACTATTCCAGAGGGAATGTATTAGAAAAAGCCAAGTCCTTCCCTTACCCTTGGTGGTAGAAATGTGGCACACATCATCTTTGCCTGCATATATTACACAGCCAGATTATAGTTGGAGGAGTAGTCCTAAAGATAATGAGGACTAGAATCATAAAGGCTTTTATAGTGTGGTTATCATCCAGCCCTCTCCCAGAAAAATGAAATATCCTAGGAAATATTGAAAAGGCAGAATATTTCTCTGGATATGAAAAGAAAGAAACATGTTTTAAAAGACAGAATAGTTGCCTGTAGCTTTCTGCCCATCCCCACTGTTAATGGGCCATTAAGAAGGCCAAGCTAGTCCCTTTTACATAATAAAGACTTCTCCACTGCAGCCCCAGGGGGGATGGGAATAAAGGCATGATAATATTGGTCCTTTACTCAACTGACCACATGGCATCTCAACTAAACCTGGATTCAAAACACAGCCCAGAGAGTTGCCCCTGTATGGCCTTATGGGAGTCTGACAACCAATCAGAATACATTTCTTACACAGGAACAGGAAACAGAGAGGTGGGACTGAATAGGTTATAAAAAGCCTAGCAAGCCCCTCCCTCAGCCCTTCACTTCTTCTCTACCAACATTGAAGCACGTGATCACCTTTTCTGTTCAGGGCTCAAGCCATGTGGTCCTGTCCAACAATAAACCATCTTTCCAAGCAGCCTCCATGTCTCCAGTGTCTTTTTCCCCACTTGGAGCTGAACCCAGAAGGACATTTTTTTCATCAATAGGAAACAACTAGTACTTTGAATTAGTCCCAGAAACCTCTCAGCAACCAGTACAGTTACAATATCTGATGATCTAATGAGAGCCAATTTGGTCTAATGCAGGGGTGAAATTCAGCAGGTTCTGACAGGTTCTGGAGAACTGATAGCAGAAATTTTGAGTAGTACGGAGAACTGGTAAATACCATCTCTGGCTTGCCCCAGGAGTGGGGAGGGAATGGGGATTTTGCAATATCCTTCCCCTGCCACACCTACCAAACCATGCCCAGAGAACCGGTAATAAAAAAAATGAATTTCACCACTGTTCTAATGGTTAAGGCACTAGCTAGAGAGCAGAAGATTGAATGACCTTGGGCCAGTCACTCTCTCTCAGTCCAACCCATCTCATTGGATTGTTGTTGTGGGGAAAATAGGAGGAGGAATGTGTGTTGGATATGTTTGCTGTCTTGAGTTATTTGTAAAAATGATAAGAACGGGAAATAAATAAAATATGTATCTTTGCTATACTAGGTTCCATCGGTCAGCAACTGATGGATGAAGCCATCCTGTTTACCAGCTGTAGTTTCCATTGTGTCCATGTAAAGTAAATTACAATAATCTAATCAAGAAAGTACAAGGTCATAAATCTTGGTAGCCAAGATTTGTTAGTCCAGGAAAAGTGAACCAACTGAAGCTGCCTGGGATATCCAGAATCCATGCATGGTCCTTCAATGAGAATGTTACTCAGTCATGAACTAAAGATGGAGTTAGCCTAGTACTAGAGCAGGGCTGTCAAACTCCCGGCCTATGAGCCGGATGCGTCACATGCTGGCCACGCCCATACCCAGTTTAGCGAAGGGGGGGGAAATCCTGATATGTCACATGACGACAGCCCTGTACTAGAGGGTCTCTGAATAAAGTAGCCCTATTTTGATGGGGTTCTTTCTGAGCCTGTCCAATCCCATCCAATCTGTCTCAGGTTTGAACAACCAGATCAAAACTTGCAATTTATCTTCTGCTTGGCCTGGGGTAGAAACCCCAACAGTGCTAATTGGAATCACCCAGTCATGAAGAAGCAGAACCTCTGAAAAAAATGTCTCAATCTCCAATTCTTGCAATGGTCCAAAAGGATATTTTAATATATGGGAAATGGTGGGAGAAGGAGGAATACAGCCCCCCACCCTTAATTTCTCTACTTCAACAATGGTTAGTGTAATTCTTTTTTCATGCCTCCTGAAAATCTAAGAATAAGTAAAGTAGCCCTTTGTGTCTATCAATCAAGTTGTTTTGGTCCTAATATTGAGGTTTTTTTTGTTGTGAGTGGTTCAACAAGCCATTTTGGGGGGGCGGGAGGGGGGATACTGCATTGCAAAGTATTTGATGCTTTGCCCTGGAAACAATTTGGCATGCTTCAATGAGCATTCTGTTGCTGTTCACACATGGAAGCATATATGGTCCTTGAAGTCAGCATCATGTGGCTGAGCAGAGCAGCAGTGTCTAATGGTGAAAGCTAACCCTTTATAGTTGTGCCAGTTTTGTATATTAGTCAATTAAACAGTGGCCTGTATCAGGACTTAAGAAGTATTCCTTCTCTGTTGTGGTGCATGTCCTCTGGAATGGTATTGCCCCGAGATCAACATAATTTCCCCATGCTGATTAGTTCCAGAAGTCTTTAAAACTTGGCTGTTCTCCTAGGTCTTGGGGTAGGATGTTTGTGGAGCCCCAGCTGATTGTTTGCAATATTATATAATGTGTGGTTTGTCCAAACACATAGTTCTTTTGATTGCATTCTATTTTTAAGCATAAGATGCCCACAGTTATTCTGGCCTTGTGCAGTCTGTAAAATCTTAACAACATCAGTAATAATAATGCTATACTAAAATGGAGATGAAGGAGTGTAAAAGTTCACTAGTAGTCAGAGTGAGAGATTGCTGCAAATATGACTGGACTGCTACAGCTCAAAGTGGACAGAATTTGTCCTTTTCTGCCAAAAATCTTTTCCTTAAACGTGTTAAATATCAATTAAACCAAGTGTTAGAATTATAAAATTATTTTGAAGAGAGGATGGGAGGAACTCAGATTGTCATCAACCCTTTAACAACTAATCCTAACCCTTTGTCTTCAGCCACTCATTACTCCAGACCACAGAGTCTCTGGTTCTTCTGTCCACGTGTTTATGCATTGTTCTCACTGTAGAGAGAGATCAAAGAAAGGCAGAATGAGAAATTATTTTACCAATGCGGGTTGAAGTGATTTTATTTGAAATTCTCATGTGTATATTTTATTGTGCATTCTTAGTTTCTGTTACATAGCTCTGATAAACTAGTATTTCAGTGCATATAAATAGCCATCTAAACTGTGTCTGAAATCTCTCTGTGGGTTTTCAATGCTCATTTTGTTGGATGAAAATTTAATAATTAGAACTTGGAAACTTGCAGCATGCTTCATTAGTGGTGTGCTCAAATACTGTTTTGCTAGTTTACGGATGTAATATGTCACTGTTTTGTCAAATTTTGGCAAGATCATGCTTTCCCTGGCTTGCTGGTTTCCTAATGTACTGTATCTTTAATTCCTACTATATCCTACAGATTATCCTATAGATACTCAGTGGTTTTAATTCTCTTGTGCCTCTTTTTTATTTTCATTTTCATTTGCTTTTAAACTGAAGAGCATTTTTTCCCCTGTCTGTCTGGGCAAACTCAGAAATGCTTTTTCTGTATATTTTGATGAACATGGCTGCAGAGGTAAGTCCATGGCAGAGTGACTAGGAACTCTTTCCTAATTTTTACAATTTCAACATGAAAAGAGATGAGTGAAACAAAAGAAAAGGGAAGTGGTGCAGACTTAGTAGAGGAGGAACATATTGAGGTCCTCCAGAAATCAGCAGAGGCCTCCTGTGACTTTAACCATCTATTAAACCTTCACAGGTAACAATTCCACAGTCCTGATTTGCTGTTCCTACTAAAAAATATGGTTGATTGAGATCTTGGTGTTGCTGGAGAGAATGGCACTTAACCATATAAGTGACATTTTAAGATTTAAAGAAGCCTTCATTATGAATGCTATTCCAAAAACTTTCTCTTTCTTGTCAATATGGCATAATTTGGAGATAATGTTTCAGATTGTTGTGTTGCTTAAATATTCAATCTCTTTTAGCACTTTTCTTCACTGACTGTAGAACATTTGAAGACCAAGAAAAGCCTCTGCCAGTACTGTGCCCAGACTGGTCCCTTCTACAGCACAGACACCACAGTAGTTATAAATGCCCTGCTGAAAAGTTTAGCTGATGCTGAACAGCTGTCCACAGATTCACAGTACACATTGCATATAGAACAATGATTTGATGGGAGAGTTCTCAATAGAAAATCTTATCTCCAACCTCATCATAAGAATCATGGTTTAAAATATGCCCAAAAAAACCCCAATAAGCCTCAAGTACTTTGGAATAAAGTGCTTTGGAGTAACGAAACAAACATAAAATACATTTGGAGAAAAAAAGGAATAGGTACTGTTGCTTTGAGCTTATGTGGTCCAGAGGGAATTAAGGATGGATTCAAATAAACATCAATTTATACTAGGAATTAAAAATTCCACACTCAGTGAAAAAAAACTGATTTCCAAAACAACCTTTTAGAACTTAAAGGAAGGAACATAAATGTTTTGGAATAGCCTTCCAGGTCCCCAGATTTGTGTATTAATGAAAAAATCTATGGGATGATACAGTGCACACAGAAAGATCTAAAATTATTTTTGAGTTACGAGAGTCCTTTTTCATGCTAGGGCTGAAGTCATGGCCAAGCCCTCTACTTCATAGCTGTCATCTATGCTGCTGCTGAGTGCCTGTTGTTCTCTCCCTCCCTCTCCCTCTCCTCCTCCCTCCCTCCCTCCCCCCCTCTCTCTGTGTGATTACTGTTCTAGACCAACAATATATAAATGGCTTAATCAGAATGTATGGGTAGCTATTGTATTCCATCCCCCCCACCCCATAACAGATTTTTGGGAAAGGCAAACAATGCTTATATAAAGGAGGACAACATTGTACGAAAGCTCACCTCTTCCCTATTCGTGCCGTCATAAAGTTCTCTGAATATGAGAGGCCGATTAGATATTAAAAGCCTCATCTAAAAGCATCCTCATCTTTTTCTGCCAAATTGCCAAAGCAATTTCCAGACAAATTGTTGGAGATTTCTGCCACAGGCAAGTGGGTTACCTTTTAATTAGCTTGCTCACCTGTTGGCCAGGGTATTAAAAAATAACAGTTGTACCCAACATCACTATTGATTGATATATTCTGTTAGAAAAAGGCCCATAGCATTTAAATGAACCCACCCACTTCCTCCGACTAGTGTATAGATAAGCTACTGTTCCACCTTGTCCACTTCTGTTGGGAGGGGAAGGGATGAACTGCTACTCGGCTGACATATTAATAGAATTTAGACAGCTGAAGTTTCATGCATTACATTATTTCCACACTAAGAAGAAGAATAACTTGATCGGTTAAACATCAAGAAGGTATACAGATTGAAAGACAAAAACAGAGCATGTGAAATATTGCAATAATGTTAGATGACTGAGATGCGGGGAAAATGCTTTTAGGACTGCATCTTTGAAAGAAATAGATCCACAAACAGCTTCTATCCAGCACTCTGTTCCTGCCTGTGTTGCATTGTTGGTTATATTGTACACATTCAAGGTTATTTATGTATTTATTTATGTGGTTTATATAGCCACCCATCTCACACAAGTGAATTGCAAAGAATAAAATACAAAAAACCTACCACACATAACCCTGTAATCTATTTGTTTATTTATAAAGATTTTAGGCTGCTCAAAGTAATGGTATGTGGGAATGACCTTGGGAGGCAGGAGGAAGAGCCATAGACTTGGCAATGGTCAGGTAATAGGCAGATGAGTCGGCAAAATGAATGGAATATGGCAAAGGTCTCAGAAGGGAGCCTTCCTAGTTTCTTGGAAGTGGAGAGATACAATTTCAGGCCTGCAAGATTCTGTCAATGTAACCTTACAATAAAGATATTGCTAATATTCTGACTGTGTTTCTAATCTAGATTCTCACAAGATTAACACCCCACCCCCCAGTGCAACAGTAACCTCCATTTTTTTCCTAAACTGCTCAAAGTCACTGAGAGTGAATGGGCAGCTGTATATGTTTTCTTAAATAAATTAATAAACACCACCTATTAAAAATGCACACCATTAACAACCGAGCTCATCTAGCTGCCAGATTCAAATAGCTGTAGAAGCACCCAAATCTTCAAAGCCTTGCAAAAAGCGAAGTGGGACCGCCTTTATCAGTGGCTTGCCTGCACTGAAGCGTTGACTTTATTTTTAGGCCTTTTCAAGCTGTAATTTGGTTTTGCCATCTGCTTCAAATTACATAAATTGGTCAGTAATCTAAATTATTGACTTTAAACCAACATCTGGTCAACGCTTCTCAAAATTGTATTTTGTTTCTTAATGGCCCAATGTGGCCTCTTAAAACATAGTACAGCATACTGATTGAGGTTGAGGCCTACCTGTACAAGAATAGTATTAAAATAGCTCTCTTATTCCCTGCAAAGTGAGCTTTGTTAGTAGCATTTTGAGAAAGTAAGAGAATAGAAAGCACTGAGGGGGAGGGGGAGGGAGGGAGGGAGAGGGAGAGAGGGAGGGAGGGAGGGAGGGAGACCCCTAATATTTTGGTCCCACCAGATCGTGAAAAGCTTCCTCGCTGCTTCTTTGATGTGTCCCACCTCAGTTATTCCAGTGTGAATGATGGTGGTTTGGGCAGTGGAAGGGAAGCACAGGAGGCCGTGTCTGCTATGCTGAGCCTTCACTTTTACAGCTACTTGGGGCTTCATAACATAAAACACAACAAGAGTCTTTGATTTAAAACAGGAACTGAAGTATCTTCAGAGCGTGCTTTTAAGATCCCACGGAGCCCCATGTCAGCAAGTTTCTCAGTGGCACGAATGCATGTGTGACAAGAATGCACGAATCTGTGTGTGCCCTGTAGTGCGTGGGTGGGCGGGGAGGATGGTGTGTGTGTGACTGAGAACGTTGTTGCTTGCGCATAAAAATGTTTTCTGTGCCCCAGCTTGCTGTAGCCATTTGGAGGATGGTGACGCTGCACAGTGCTAAAAAAACAGAGACCACTGCTTGAGAGGGACCTAATTAAGTCTTCGATCCGGCTGGCTCATCTGCCTCTCTGATGCCAGGCCTGGCATTAAAATGAACAGAAGGGGCTGTTGGCTCTGCATTCTGCGGCCAGCCCCGCACTGTGTGCCAGCCCGCCTTGTCGCGCCAGGCTGATTTTCTTCTCTCTCTGCCTGCCAATCAGTGGGTCTAAAGTGAACCTGCTCATCAGAAGAACATTTGGCTCACACATACACAGACACATATCCATAACTTCCATTTGTGAGTCAGATGATTTGTTGTTTTTCTCATCCTTCATTAAAAAAACAAGCGCAAAACAGCCTAAGTGCAATTGTGCTCTTTATGCTAGGTCTTCTTGCATCACGGTTCTTTTCGGATCTTGTTTATGTTACTCTTTTGACTTTGTCTCCCTTAAACATCTTCCTTTTGTTCACATGCTGAAGTACTGGTCATGTGCCTTGGGAGCAGGGAACTCTTTGGGTGGCTTTTTTTTTTAAAGCACCATTGACCGCAGGAGTCTCAGACTTGTGGTTCATAGGCCACATGTAGCTGCAAAAATATTCCATAGGTCCTGAGGAGGACACTACCTAATGAAACCTGGGTGCTGCATAGATAGACAAGTTGGTCTATAGAAAATGTTCCAGGAAATGAGCAAGCTAGAAGAGGTGGACTCAGATTGTCTTGGTGGCTTTCTTGACAACATGAGGGTACTTGGCTGGTAGCTGCACATTTAATGTCGTGAAGCATCTTGCATCAATCAGTTTTGCTCTCTGGGAGCTCCTACCTGCTTTGGGCCCTCCAGGCATTGACAGTGAAACTTGGTCTGGGAAGGCAGGTCATGTTGCATATTCAATATGCAAATACCAGCTGCGACCTGATTGGTTGGTCGTTTTGACAGTTGGTCTGAGTGCTAGTATAAATACCCTGACAGTTGCAGGGAACGTTTGAATCGCTTGTCACCTGTGTTATAATAAAGATCTGTCTTGCACATGGCTCCTGTGTGTCAATTCCCTCACAACAACAACCCACACGTTACAATAGGTCAGGAGGCTGGACATGGTACAGGGTGGAGGGAATGGGAAGGAGGTAATGGCTGAGCAAGAGGGCCAAGTCCAGTTGCCCCACCATGAGGATTTTTCTGCAGTTGAGTGGAAATGAGATTGAACAAGCAAACAAACTTTCTCTACTCATCACAAGGGAGGGGTGAGAGAAGCAAGAAAAAGACCCAGGAAAGAAAGATTTCTCTGGTCAGCAGAGAGTAAGAAGAAACCAAAAAGCAGGATTTTGGCTCCTCTTAATTGCATGAATTTCTTAGATTGTATCATCCTAAATATGAACTTTAAAAAAATACATAAATAACCAGAATTACTACTAAAGGTGAATGCTGCTATTATGGTTTGTGAAGCCAAAGTGAAAGGTCTCTCTTTGTAAATACCTCTATTTGAGTTTCAATATTTTTATGTTTAATGGCCTGCCATGATACTCTTTGATTTTAACTCATTGTTTTTATATCAATATTTTTAAAAGGCTTTGGTGTTTCAGCCATTGAGCTAATAAACCTATCCTGAGATAGCATGCTTGATGATTTGAAAGACCTGATCTGCACTGTTGGGACTCTCTCTATACACATACACACACACACACACACACACACACACACACACACACACACACACACACACACACACACACACGTCTGTCTGTCTATACATGTATGTGTGTGTATGTGTGTGTATATGTATGTATGTATATAAATGCATACACACAGACACACAGACACAGACACACAGACACAGACACACACACACACACACACACACACACACACACACACACACACACACACACACACACACACACATATATATATATATATATATATATATATATATATATATATATATATATATATATATATATACAGTGTGCATGCGCGCACACATTTGTTACATGAACCCATACTTTGTTTGAATCATAGTTCAACAAATTAGTGGCTGAATACAAACACAAATCATGATTTAGAAACCATTAACAGTTGAGTTTAATCTTCATAATCGTGTTTTACAAATCCCAATGACTTGACTGACTGCCACATTTTGCTAACCGAAAACAAACTAAAGATTACATCTTAGCACAATAAGCTCTTCCCCTAGCTCATCTTCTTAGCTCTTGATTGTGGCAAAGAGAAGCCAGTGTGGTGTGGAGGCTAACAATGCTAGTTTGGTATCTGAAATGAGCCCCTTGATTTGTGCTTGACCCCTACTGTCCTTATGGCCATGTAGTTTCTTTGGCAACACTATAGAAGGCAATGCCAACCCCTGGGATACCACTATGCTCCTGGCTAGATATCATGTTGCAAATGGGGAACCCTCCAGATCTTTATTAGAGTGATGCTGTTAACCAGCTATCTTGGCCAGTGGTCAAGGATATTGGGATTTACCCTATTTGAAGCAAATCACTTTTGTCTCCTTCAGCCTGGCCTGTTCCAACAGCAGAAAGTAGTTCCCCTAGATCTGTTTCCTTGAGTTGTTAAAGAAAGTCCCAAAGTTCACATGAGAGAAGTATTCAGTCAACAATAGTTAAGCCAGGGCTCTGAAGGTAAGACGTGTGAGGGTTTGTTTGTTTGTTTGTTTTGCTCACAAGCCAGGCTGAGGTCATCATAGAATAGCAAAGAATGAATATGCATAGCTCAGTATTATTGACAATAACCGTGCCACATTATTTGGGAATATGTGCTAGTCAACCCTCTATTATAAGGTAAATATAATAACACAACAACTGGAAGCTAATTCTTGATGTTGGGTCTATTTACATCTGCCCCTTCACCTCCCATTTTCACAATCTGGAATCCCCAGCATGGCTCTTAAGTGCACCAGTGGGCCGTAAAGAGTTTCCTTACCAGCTCTCCAGACCTCTGATCCCAATTTTACTGTTTCAACATGACTAAAGTTTCAATCAAATCTAAAAAGGAACATGACAGGCAAAGCTAAAGTTCCAGCCCTGGAACCATTTTCTTTTCCCCCTCCCTGGCACTTTCCAGTGGCTGCCACAGCGAAGTTAGTCGAGCTGTGGGAATGGGGTGGGGGAGGAAAAGATAGCTAGAGGATTGTAGCCATAATAACATTCTTTCCTCTGAGAACCGAGAACTTTCCCACCAGGTGCCAGGAGGTGGGAGCTGCGAGCAAGCGACAGTTGGACTGTGACCTGATTAGGCCATGTGGGGGATTGCAAGGGCAGGGCAAGATAATTCTACTTTTAACTAAGGGAGAAACCCAAGGAGAGTTTAGAGTCGGCTTTCCCCAGATGTGCCAATATGACATGCCTAATAAATCAATACTTTGAGGAGCGGGCCTACCTTGGAGTTTTGATTCCGTTGGGTGTGTTACATGGAACCCTGACAAAAAGACCACATCGAATACTGTCTTCGTTCCCATAGTGCTGTTGATTTTTGCATCAACTTTGTAGGAATTCTTAGAAATTTCTTTTAAAAAAAGGTTGTTATATTCCTGGTTTTGCTTGTGAAGGTGGCCCTGGAAAAAAAAAGGGGGGGTAGATTTTTAAAAAAGTATTGCAGATGATTAGAGGATGCAGTAGCTTCCAGTTTGCCTTTTGGTACACACTACTTATATAATTCATTGCCCTGGGAGATTCGTCTAGCTTCTTTCTTATTGGTGTTTCCATACCTCTATTTTTAAAAACTCTCTCCTAGTTTCTGTCAGCCCTTAAAATTTATTTAGTGAACTCTTATCTATTACCCTAGTCACATTTATTTATTTGTTTAATATGTGTGTTGGTTTAAAAGATTAAATCAACTCTGAGCAATTAAGATTTGCTCAATGTTCAACAGAACTGTGTTATGTTTCTCTCTCCCTGATGTTAATTGCCAACAGTGCACAGGGTCTATATTTTACATTGGCCAAAATGCATATTTGCATTGCAAACACCTTGGTTCTGCAGACATTGTGATCAGAAGCTAATAGTGCTAAAGAAACCCATGAATGACCAAAGTCATCCCTTGCACGCACAGTTTACAGTAGGGTTCACGCTCCAATGAGACTCTAATGCCTGATTATTTAAGGTAGAGCTGAAATAGTGATGCTAGCTCTGGGTAGTAGCTGTAAATACAGATGAAGCTTTGCTCACTCATCTGTTGCTCACCTCCCAGTGTGCAGCCTGGTTCCTAACAGGCCATGGACTGGTACAGGTCCATGGCCCAGGGGCTGTGGACCGCAGCTCATATTAGGGAAGGATGGAATGTGCTTTTTTTAGGTATGACGCACAGGTGCTCCATGAGTAGACCACGAATGAGACTAACTTTTATGATCTTGTCCCTTATGGTTACTGTGGAACGGAAAATACATTGTGTTGGGTGAAGTTCAGCCACAGAGTGTATGCTTTGCCTGCAGGAGGTCATATATCTTTATGGCATGGTTAGAAGGAGGAATGTCTACCCGAAAACTGTAACTTTTGGCTCTGACAATACTGAGTTAGATGGATCAGTAGAAAACAGTTTTGTTGTGATCCACCAGTGGCCAGAAGAGCTGGCAGCGGATTTGGACAGTAAGGAGGTTGGGGAGGAATATGGGGCAGTCCTGGAGTCTGGGGAAGGCTCTGATGAGGGCTCTGTATCAGAGGCAGAGAGGGGGCCAGAGCCATATGCCAGTTATCAGATGCCTTCAGAGTCAGACATCAGTGAGGCAGACGGACAACTGGAGCCTGTTCCCTTTGTGCGCATGTGCAGAGTTGCCAGACGAAGGGAACAGCTAAAGAACAGGGGTCGACTTGGGAGTAAGGCCATAAGTGAATGATGAATGACCCCTCCCAGAAGAAATAAAAGAGGAGCAAAAGGGGAGTGTGCAGGAGACAATTAGTTAGATTAATTGGTTCGTGACTCTCCGAGACTCCTTGCCAGGTTTTTCAGATATCGGCCTGTCAGCTCTCTAAGCCAAATAAGGTCTGTGACTGTAAATCCTCCCTTGAAAGACTTTTCTGGATGTGAATGAGCAGAATTCACAGTAAATTAATAAAAGGTGTTTTTGTTGGGACCAGGAATTTGTTTCATGCTCTTGGGAAGCCTAGGTCAGAACAAGTTTCCTATGTTTCTTCTGTACGAAGAGCAAAAAAAATGGACCAAGATGATGAACTGGGCTACTACATGCATGATGCTTTTTACACGGAACATTTTACTGAAGTTCCAAGCCAAATGTTCAGAATGAAACATTCTGCTTTGTAGCCTTCATAAAAGCTCAAGTGGGATAGTGGCATGTCTCAGAATAGCATTGTCCCTAGAAGTCTCTGATATGCCCATTTCATAGGGGTCACTGAATTGGAAACAAAGACTAGTTAACATAAGTAGCAGACTTCATTTCATGAAGTTACTTGATCCATTGCTTTTTATCTCCTTGTCTTTCTCTTCATTCACTCTGGGTGCTGGGAAGGCCCTGAAGATACTCCTCAAAATTCAGGCACAGAGAAATATCCAATTAGAGCCACACAGAGCTATTTCCGGCTGATTTCATTGAAAGCATCTGTGCTAAAATTCATAAGGCTCCATCGCAATACCAAACTTGCTGGCATGTTCTCATTTGGCCCAGCTGGTCTGAGCAGACGGCCCTGTGACATCTCATTTTGGCTGGACTATGTCAGTATGGTGAAAGGAAGATGGGACCCATGCCATTAATCAGGCTTTATGGAGGAGGAACTGGCAAGGTTGGCTGTAGAATGCAGGGGTGAACCTGTTGCAAAGCTCCTATCTCACACGAAGTCCCTTCTTGGAAAGAGTTTCAGATCATAAGAGACAAAATAATACAACTGAACAACTGAATTGTGGGGGAAAGAACATCCTGTTAGTGAGTTCCTTTACTTGAACTCCTGCATTGTCCTATTGAGCTCATCATTTACGCTACAGTGATTTAGAAAAATATTTCTTCTTATAAAGCAAAAGGACCATAAAAAGGTAAATGTAAAGGTTCCCCTCGCATATATGTGCTAATTGTGTCCAACTCTAGGGGGCGATGCTCATCTCTGTTTCAAAGCTGAAGAGCCAGCGCTGTCCGAAGATGTCTCCGTGGTCATGTGGCCGGCATGACAAAACACCAAAGGCACATGGAACGCTGTTACCTTCCCACCAAAGGTGGTCCCTATTTTTCTACTTGCATTTTTTACATGCTTTCAAACTGCTAGGTTCACAGAAGCTGGGATAAGCAATGGGAGCTCACTCTGTTATGCAGCGCTAGGGATTTGAATTGCAGAACTACCGACCTTTCTGATCGACAAGCTCAGTGTCTTAGCCACTGAGCCATCGCGTCCCCTTAAAAGGACCATAACTTATACTTAATACATAACAATACTTAATACAGATAGATAAACCTTAAGATCGTTTGATTTTATTTGTATTTACAGTATGACAAATGTATTATATTTAATGCATTTAGATGAACGTTTCTAAGATCTATGCTTATTCTCAGAATATGTGTCTCAAAGTATTATTTATTCACTTTTCTACATGTTCTCTTATTCTTACTAGGTAAAGCAAGGTAAGCTTGGCACCGTCTCAGATCAAGTTTTTCTGCTGTTTAATTAATGTGGGCTTTAAATAAACTAGACTAGGTACATAGACTGCCCTCACTGAAATGTATAAACACAGTGGAATGAAACATACATTATTTTCTCCCTTGAGTCAACTTTTAAACTTCTGGGGCTTTCCCTGTCCCACTACTCTCACTTTCCTTTCATTCCCGCATAAATTTCTGTGGTGTATTTTGTATTCTTTGAGGCCTATGGATACTTACAGACTATTCAAAGCTGCTTCTCTGAGTGGGATATAAATCAAGGTAAAGACGCTGCTAAATAAAATATGGCAACATAAGAGTGTTTTTGGTTTAAAATAGATCTTGAATCATATGATATGAATGAACTCTGATTTGACAAGGATGTATTGACTCATGACTCTGGACAGCTGGATTGGGGAAGAAGCTCAGAGAATATGATGCAGGTTTCTTGCAGAAGCGAAACAGGCCTGGTCTTTAAATAGCACGCATTTATAATATCCAAGTTACTCAAAAGCAAATACATTGAAAACTATGGTAAATTGTCGTGACTAACAAGCATTCTTTCTTGTGTCTTTTTTTATTCTTTACATAAATATTTATATATTTATTATTTCAATTAATTGTTGTACACAACTTACATTCACTTTTTGTGAGATGGGCACAGAGCTGGTAGCGAAAATTTTGAGTAGTTGAATAGTTTGGAGAACCAGTAAATACCACCTCTAACTCGCATCTATTCTTTGCCTCCCGAGTTCCAGCTGATCAGGAGGAAATGGGGATTTTGCAGTAACCTTCCCCTGGAGTGGGGAGGGAATGGAGATTTTATCCTTCCCCTGCCACGCCCACCAAGCTATGTCCACAGAACTGGTAGTAAAAAAAAATGAATTCTACCACTGAATGGGCAGCCATATAAATTTGATGGATTTGGATTAGAGAAAAAATCTACTTATGGATGTGAGTCCACTCTAACATCTTGTGTCCTCTTGTAGTATTATATTGTAATAAATCATCAATGTGAAATTACTGGACATTGGGGTATAGAAAAAAACTATTTCTTCTAAATTGTGGGCTGCACTTAGCCTTTGAATCCTGTGCCTAGGACCATACTTCAAAAAATAGGGCAAGGGGCCAGACAAAAATGATGCAATTTGATACAAAATTATCTTAAAATCAAATATAGTTAAAATAATTACCCTCTATCTAAATTTTTATATTTAAGGATTCCTCTTTCTGTTAGACACTAATAAACATTTATTAACAATTTTTTGGAAGACATACCCAAAGACATTTGGTATCAATCCAGTCCTGTGATCTTAAGTAGGTCATTTTTACTGAACATTTGCTTATTCATTAAATTTACATGGCTGCCACTTCTCAGAAATGTGACTCTATGAAACCAATGCTTAAAACATTCTTTGAACATGGAACCTAGTCTATGTTCTACATTGGGGTTCATCTTATGACTCTGAATAGGTTGTAGCTAGTATGTTCAGTGATAAATGTGAGGAATAATAATGTTTGACATTCAGGACAACCAAAGATCCTAATCCCATTGTGGGGGGAAAAACATGTAAAGAATCAGGCTGTGAATATTCAAATTGTGGCCTCCGTCACAGCCTCCATCAACTTTCAATGCATCATTATGATTGTAAAAATTTCCCTCCCAGAAAAATGTGACACAACCTTGAAGAACCTCTATCACACATTGTTAGGTAAGCTCCCCGTTGGGAGGGCGAATATGTTCAGAGATGCGTTGTGAGAGTTGTGTTGGAGAACACACAAACCAGCATACAGAGACACTGCAGTTTAAATAGGTTTTTACTTTCGTGGAAATAGAGGTATCAGAGTCCATCAAACAGTCCAAGTCATACACGGATAAGACAGTCAGTCATCAATGTCTTTCACTTAAGGGATAATCCAAATAACATAGTCCAGTATCATATAATCAGTTCGGGACTCAAAGTTTGCTAGCAGTTGCAAAACTTACAATAGCTCACGGCACTTCCAGCTTCCAAAACACTCAGATCAGATCAGCCCAGCATCTAACGAACAGAGAGCTAACAGTTATTCTGGCTCCCTCTTATGGCCGATTGAGGAAAACAGCAACCAATCACATTTTACAGTATGATTTAAAGAAACAGGTATAGCATTGTTACATGATTTATATATTGCCAACCCAACCATTAGATTATATTCCTAACACACATGTACTTCTCCCTTTAATATGGAACCCAACGCTCAGGAGGTTTCCTTCTCATTATTCTAGAACCTCAGAGGTCTTCTTTGCCCCCACTGCTTTCTGCACTCTTGGCCAGTGAATGATTAAGCAAACCATTGACTGGATAATTGCAAAGCACCCAAGTGGCTGCTATTATCTCTGGGACTCTGTCTGTTATTGCTGAACCATTTTGGCAGGTAATGACTCCATTGCAGCTGAGTGAACATACTAATTATCTGAAGAGAGAAATGTTCCTCAGGACCCTCTAACAGGGCAGGGTAGATGCTGAAGACCAGCTTGTGACAAAGCTCTCCTGAGATGGTTTAAGCAGAAGTCACAGTCTTTAATTTCCTGAGTTTATTCACCAATGTCCTACCAAATTACATGAGGTATGTTCATGGATTCATGCTTGGATACTCTTGAGATTGCGTTAGTGAGGAAGGTCAGCCTTGATCCTAAGCAGTGTAGCACCTGTCTAGTGGTGGGATAGGACCGGTATGCCCCGGTACAGGTGTACCGGTGCGTGCTGGGAGCGCCAGGTACCGTTCCGGTGCTCCAGAGGGCCCACCCGCCCTCCTTACTTGTATTTGAGCTGATCGGGGTTTCCCCGCACACGCACAGAGTGTATGGTGCCTGTGTGATGCTCCGCCGAGCAGCTGGAGTGTCGCAGAGCATCGTGGGCGGTAAATAAGCATGGGTGTGCTGCGTGCATGCATATGGTGGACACCTGGCCCCGTTGCACCGTACTGGTTGCACCAGAATCCAGAACCCACCACTGCACCTGTCTCAGGAAGAGGATGAGTGCAGTGATGGCAGTTTCCTGGTGGCCTTCTTTTGTGTTCTGTGGACATTACCCTCTTTTGGTAGAGAGAGTTTTATGTGGTAAGCAATCTTTCCTGCACCTTCTAAACAGACTTGTGTCCTTCAGGCATGTCGGAGGACACAACAATCAACCAAATGGCACCTGCAGATGGAACAGAAAGAAGTGCCTCAGGCCATCCACTTGTCTTGGGCCAACCCTGCTAGTAAGCAAATCCTATTAGATATAACACGCCTTAATTGTGAATACAGAAATTTAGAAGTAAGTATCCCTGCCATCTTCAAGTGTGGGAGATATTTGAGGGCACATTCTTAAAAGAAGGGAAAGTCTGCTATGTAGAACAGAACAGAATGCAGTTCGTTAAGGGAAAATGTACAAAGAGGAATGAAACCAGCTCTGTGTCATGTGGTGCCCTTGGAATGGGCTTCAGCTACAATTCTTATCATCCCTAGCCAATCTAGGCACTGACTTTGGATGATGGGTGTTTCCTTTTAATGTATGTGGAACAGTGGTGGATTCCTACCGGTTCGGATCGGTTCAGGCGAACTGGTAGTAGCTGGGCGGCCTGATTCACTGGAACCGGCAGCGACCCAGGTCTGCCACGCCCCCAATCCAGTTCTCCCAGCGGTGCCTTAAGTGCTGCCATGTTGTTTTTTGCTTTTGCACATGTGCAGAGCAATTTTAGTTGTACTGCACATGCGCAGAGGGCATATCCTTCAGCAAACCCACCCCTGATATCGAACATATAAGACAGCGGTGGTCTATTGCTACTCTTTTCAGTGCTGTGAGGAATTGAGTGGATGTAGGAGCAGGTGGCGTTTTTGAAACAAGGCACCAGAGATCTTATCCTTGTTGAATAATATGCTTTTGGTTGCACAATAAGTAGGCATCACTCTGCCAGCACAGACCAAACAGTAGAGGTATGTGGCAACTGCCGTTTCGTGTTACTGCTTAGGTGATAGTGAGGGATCATTTAAGCAGAGGTTGCCAACCTGTAGGCCGTGGGCCACTACCAGTCTGAGGCCTATTTGCAACCAGGCTGCACGGCGCACAAGTGTTGTGGTGCAAGTGGGGCACTCAGGCCCCTACTTGCTCAAGTGTCAGAGGCGCTTGGGGCCCTACTTGTGAGCATTGGAAGCACTCTCAACCCCATTCACACACGCAACATCCCATCCCCTGCTCTAGGCCACCAACCTGGAAAGGTTGGGGAACTCTGATTTAAGGCTTCTTGCTTGGGATAGCTCTGCTTAAAGTCCCTGCTTAAAGATTTGGTCTTCAATTGCTGATTTAAATTTAGTATGTTGTTTGCTTGTCCTATAAAAGATGACTCTGTTGACTCTGTTGTTGCTTGGCCATTTTGTTTAGCCCTGTGGGATGAAGAACCCTATTTGTTCATTTAACAATCACCAAACATGTTCCTTGGTAGCTGATAGGCCAGCGATGGCGAACCTTTTTTTCCTTTCATGCCATAAGTGGGTGGAGCGCAGGGGGGTTGTGTGCAGGCGTGCCGCACCCATAAAGCAATGTACAACCCCCCCCCCCAGTGCTCATGCACGCACTACAGGCACTCCCCCCCATTTTTTGCATGCTTTTTTCACCCTCCCCAGCCTCCAGAGGCTTTATAGGAGCCCGGGGATGGTGAAAACAGCTTCCCCTGTCCCCCTGGACGCCCTCCGGAGGCTTCAGGGACCTTCAGGAGGCTTCCCTGAAGCCTCCGGAGCAGTCAAAACAACCCTCCGAGCAAACCGGACATCTGTTCCCGAACTTCCAGTTTGCCTGTAGGGCCGTTTTTTTGCGCTCCGGAGGCTTCACGGAAGCTCATGAAGCCTCCGGAGGGCCTCCAGGGGAGGGGGCAGGGGAGGGTCTTTTCACCCTCCCCAGGCTCTTATAAAGCCTCTGGAGCCTGAGGAGGACGAAAAATGGCTTTAAAAAAGGCTGAACAATGTGCCTCATCTACATCAGGAATTTTTCAGCTTTTAACCCTTGCTTAGCTCTGCTCCAGTGATCATAAAGTCAGACTAGGTGAGGCACCTCGTTCTCCTGCCGCCTGCTATAGAGGACACTTTTTTAGAGGCTTTTTTAAACAGTTAAGCACTAAGCAGAGTCATCCATGGTGATTCTGGCAGCAACTAGCTCAGCCTTTTTCCTTTTACATTTTTCTTTTCTTTTCATGATGACAGTGGTGAGGCTCTGCCTCCCCTGCCTCCCCTGACTGCATGTCCCTGCTGGAAAGGGACAAAAGGATCTATGAGTCTAGCCATGTATGAAGGCTAGCCATGCTTGCTTTTTGAGTGTGGTACTACACAGTCTGCTTTGAAGCCTAGCAGGATAAACTAAGATGGGACAGTGGGGTAGTTAGTGGTGGGATATAAATATGAACTGCAGAGGTCCAATTTCATGCTTGAGGTTTGAAAATGGTTGCACACCTGCCATTACGGCTTTCACTTCTACTTCTTGATAGGTGGTGAGGAGAAGAAAGTTGGGCAGTTCAATTTGGAGAGGATGCCTTTATCATTCAGTATCTGTGTTAGCGAAGAGTCAGTCCCTAAATTCACATGGGACAGGCTGTAACTTTCCTTATGCAAATCTTTCTGCAGTTTGACAAAGCAGCTTGATACTATTTCATGCATACGATTATTAGAGGTTGGTTGTGTGTGTGTTTGTTATAATCATAACAAACAATGTGCCATTCCTCACATTGTGTTTGTTAGAGGAAAGCCAGGGAAATTACTGGGGGAAGGAGACGGGATGGGACCAGAGGTGGCTTGGTAATTTGGCACGGGTGCGATGCTTCTGCACATGCGCAGAAGTGTTCGGGTGGGTGGGCGGAGCCTCCTGTCCCCACTACTACTGGCAGTAACCCACCTCTAGATGGGACTGTATGGAGAGAGAAATCTTGCCCCAAGAACAATCAAACTGCGATAATGTTTTCAGTCTGGCTCAACTGGCATCTCTATGCCATCTGTGGGAATGACATTTGGGTGCTTCCTTGGGGTTAATGGTTCGTTTTCAATTTAGATTCTGTCAACCAGCATGTTAGTCTTAGAGAATTCTTTTCCATCTGTCATAGGAGCAAAGTGCTGCATCTTGGCAACTCCCATGGGGTGGGTTCTGTTACAGCGTGAATCCGAGAAGAAAGGTGGCTGGCCCTGCATATCTGGCTTCTCTTGGCCAGGTGGAGAAATGGTCTCTTTACCATTGAGACCAGATACTGTGGAGCCTAAGCCATCAACAATTGCAATTTTTTTCATGGAACTGGCTCCATCCCTCTGCAGATAGTGCAAAGTTCTTCTACTGATCTCTGGCCATGTACTAGAACTAGAAGTTTCCTCAAGATAATCAGAGATTTTAGAAAGCACCTGGTGCTTCTGAGTTGGATGTAAACAAGGAAACAATTTAGGGATGAGCAATTCATTTGTTTTATCCAGCAGCATAAACAAGTAGTACAACCAGTTATTTTTCACCCAGGAAGATGCCCATACTGAATAATGTTTCTGAATTAATATTCTTCCTTCCCCCTCCCCCTCCCTCTCTCCTCCCTCCCTCCCCCTCTCTCTCAACAAGTTCTATTTTTTTTATCAGCTATTGAATGTATGAGAGTGATTGCAATTGCATCCAAGCGTGCTAAAGATGTCAAGGAAAGATTATGCAAAATATAAGTGATGGCATGAAATACTATAGGTTACAAATAAAATAAAAGAATAATCAAATATTGAACAAAAGTGTATATATGATTGAATGGGTATATACCTAGGATCAGCATTCAATGTAGTTATCTCTGAATAAACCCCTTGCACATTACCTTCAATCCACATGGTTTACATTGCACAGTGTATCATTTCTAAATTAGATTTACATTTGCTTAGCCATTTGTTAACTACTTTTTTCCCCCAAAGCAAATTATCGTGTAAGAAAGACTTCCTATGCCTGGCATATCCTGCTCTACATAGAAACAGTGGTGGGTTTCAAATTTTTTTACTACCAGTTCTGTGGGCATGGCGTGGCTTGGTGTGCGTGGCAGGGGAAGGATACTGCAAAATCCCTATTTCTACCCCATTCCAGGGCAAGGATACTGTAAAAATCTCCATTTCCACCCCACTCCACCCCACTAATCTGCTTTTCAGCTCCATGCTCCTGTGCAGGGCAATAGAAGAAGGCCCAGTCGATAAGCTGGGACTTGGGAGGCAGCGAATAGATGGGGGCGGGGGCCAGTCAGAGGTGGTATTTGCTGGTTTTCTGAACTACTCAAAATTTCCGCTACCAGTTCGCCAGAACCAGTCAGAACTGGCTGGATACCACCTCTGCATAGAAGGATTGTCCCATTGTAAGGTCTTCAATGTTTTTGGCATGCATAGCCTTTAGGAGACTTATAGAGTGCTCCCGAGGGGCAAACATGAACAAAAAATAGCCCATTTTCCCCTCATTTTTGCCTTCCCCAGACCCCAGAAGCACTCTGGAAGCCTCCTAAAGGCTATTCACGGCCATTTTTGCAAAGCAGGGATGGGGTTTCGAGAGGCCAAAAATGCCTCTCAGTGTATAAGACACACCCAGATTTTCACCCTCTTTTTTGAGAGAAAATACTCCGAAAAATACAGTATTTTCTATTCCATAGACATCTAGATGTATTCTTCCTTAGCAGAAGGAAAGATAGCATGTTGTCAGAATATGTTGTTTTCCCCTCTGCTGAGGAGAAATGGACCTAGGCCAGGGGTGTCCAACCTCGGAAACGTTTTAAGATTTGTGGACTCCCAGAATTCCCCAGCCAGCCTCCATTGCATAGCATTGGATGGCATGGGGAATTGTGGGATTTGAAGTTCACAAGTCTTTAAAGTTACCAGGGTGGGAAACTCCCTGATCTTGGCAATTGTGTGGTTCTGTCTAGGGAAATGGCCTATTTAAACATTCCTCCCTTCCGCTTCTCTTCCAATCAAATATCACAGCTCTCAACACTATGTTTTGGTTAAGAAATCTAACATGAACCTGGGCAACCACAAATCATAAATCAGGCATTGAATAAATGTTTACCAACATCAAATTAGATCCCCCCTCTTCCTGCATACATGGAATCACTAATCAAATTGCACCAGGAGCTTATTAAGGGGGCAGAATAACAGAGTTGTAAAGAACCTTGGAGGTCTTCTAGTCCAACCCCCTGCTCAGGGAAGAAACCTTATACTATTCCAGACAAATGTCCAAACTTTTTTTTAATAAAAACCTCTAGTGTTGGAGCACCCACAACTTCTGAAGGCAACTTGCTCCACTGATTACCATATTTTTAAGAGTATAAGACGTACCGGAGTATAAGACACACTTTAATTTTTGGGGAGGAAAAAAGGAAAAAAAGTTTCTACCTCTGCCTACCAGCATCCATCAGTATTAATCTGGCTAGCATCCTTGCAGCAAACAGCAATGCCTGGTCAGTTTCAGCATGTTATTGCAGCATGAGCAGTTGATTGGCAGGTGAATCGGCCTCCTGGAATATCCCCAATCAGGTGTTCCAGGCTGCAGGGATTGCCACAGACCATCGTTGCCTCCATGCCTTGCATTTTTGGGTGGTTTCAGGGGGCAGAAGAGGGACTTGGCACCAAAGGCTCCACTCCCGAGATGCCCCCGTCTTCCTACCTATAGCCGAAGGCATTGAAAGCCTAGCTTTCTCGCAGCAAAGCCTGATAGAGATGCAGCACTTCAGTCCTCCTGGACCCTGCCATCTCATAAACACTCTGCTGGGCTTCCCAGCAGTCCCCTGCACCTTTGCTGCCTTGGTCAGAGTGAGATTCTGGAAGCAGTCAGGGAAGCAGCAAGCAGAAGGTGGTTGGCTCCTGCTCCTGCAGGGAATGCGGCGCAGCCTGGAACCGCCCGCCGCCTGAAACATTTTTTTTTCCTCCCGGATTGCAAAAATGGGGCATGCATTCCTCCTGGCCAGATCCTTCTCATAGGCCAGGAGCAGAAGCCGATCATCCTCCGCCTGGGTTGTCTGGAGAAGAGGGAGGCTGAGCGGCAAGCCGCCTTGCTTTACACCTCTCACGCAGCACCCGCTTCTCCTGCCCCTTCTCCAGATGATCCAGGTGGCTACATTCGGAGTATAAGACGCACCCAGATTTCCACCCTCTTTTTTTTGGGGGGGGGGGGGAAAGGTGCGTCTTATACTCTGAAAAATACAGTAATTGTTCTAACTGTCAGGAAATTTCTCAGTTCATCCTATGATTGTGTTCCTGTACTTTGGCTGAGCACGATGGTTTTATGACAGCTTTCTTCAGTAAAAGCCCAAGTGGACTCTTCCTACATACTGTATCCAAGACTTTTTGGGATTGACTTCAGAATGAGATACTGAATTTTGATTACTTTCCTTTTCCTTCTCCCCCACCTTCTATTGTTACTTTTTCTGTAAGATATATACAGAGATAGACAGACAAATGAATAAATGGAATGGTTATTTACTGCATATAGTTTTTGTAAGATGTTAAGATTTATTTTGACTGAAGTGGTATACAGACGCTTGTAAATACATGAATAAATACATTTACAGAATTATTGTCGTCAAATGCCCTATCTTGTCTTTCCTCTGAGGAGTTTTAGCTGGCATTCATGCCCTTGCAAGGTATATGGTTAATAAGAATCAACCAGCAAGTGTATGTTGGCTTTTAATCTGTGAACTGATTTGTGCAGCCCTTGTTGATTTAAAATCAGGCTAATTATGCAAGCTGGATACCAGTGTAATACTGGGGAGCTATTAATTAGGCAGTGTCCTAAAAAATCCAGAAGGATAGTCCACACACTGAAGACTTTTCTGTGAAGACTACTGAAGACCAAGAAAATGACCTTTCAGCGTGACCCCTAAATTATGCTAGAGTACACTAATCAGTTAATTAGGGAGAGGGAGAGAGAGAGGGGGGGGAGGGAAACTGATCTGAGCCTCCCTCACTTCTTTCCTTAATTAGTAATCAGCTTTTACCTGCGGATGGGAAGATGAAAGAACATAGAAATGCCTGAGAACTGGGTCACTAATACTGGCATAGCTTTCCATCCCAAACAGTGGCTATAGCAAACCTATGGCACGTATGCCACAGGTGGCACGCAGAGCCCTCTCTGCGGGTATGCAAGCTGTCACCCCAGCTCAGCTCTGCTGCACACACACACACGCCTCCCACCCACCAGCTGGTTTTCGGGTCTCTGCTGCGCATGCACAGAGGCAGGGCACACTGGGGGAGGGTCGCACACGCATTGCATTATAGATGTGTGCGCGTGCGATTTTGGCACTCGGCACCGAAAAGTTAGCCATCACTGCTATAGAGTATGTAATAATTGTGGAGTCCTCAGGTACCTAGGAAGTAGCTATAGGACAAATGAGGTTATCTTCCTTGGTACTGTTATGTGTTAACTGATACCCGCTTTCTTGGGAGTTTGACATCCTTCAAGGCAGACTAGGAAACCAAACTCACCCACGCCAATATTGCTTTAATTATAGAGATATAGTAACAGAAAGGTTCCAAAGGTGCTTTGGAGGCAACTGGACTGTTTTTCTTTGAAGATGTTTCACTTTTCATTCAGGAAGTTTCTTCAGTTCTCATTGGATGTTGGGGAATGGAAGGATTTATACTCCTTGCAGACAGTTGGTCATTTGCATTCTTTTTAGAGGGTTGTTGAGGCCACCTGAAGGTTTATCTGTGCCCTCAGGATCACCTGAGTAGTGAAAATGGGTGTGGCGCCTTCTTGAAACTGCTGAAAGGACTGTGTTGTAGACTGGAGATAGATGGTATTGTATCCTTCCTTTTATGTTCGTGTCGAACGAATGACTGAGGGATGTTTGCTTCAACTAACTCTTTATTAAAAATCAGAACAACAATAATAGTTCAACAGAATAGAACAAAACCAAACAGTAACCGCCTGACAGCTATTTGTACTTGTAGCTGTCAGGCAGGGAACCAATAGGAAAGTTGTGGTTTTCCCGCCGGCCGGCAGGCGCACCAAAACCAATCAGGGCTTCTTCCTGATCCCTCTGCAGCCACCGGTCGTATCTCCGAGGACATAACACTTCCCCTCTGTTGAGAGAGGGCTGCTCAATTTTGACATTGATGGCCTCTTTGACCCCTCTTTCAAACCAGCAGTTCTCTCCCTACAGTCTTCAAAAGAGTGGTCTTTGTCTTCTAAATGCAGGTGGATTGCTGAATCTTGTCCTGATGGGTTTGTTCTCTTATGTTGTGCCATGCATTTATGAAGTGGTTGTTTTGTTTTCCCAATGTACAGATTTGCACATGTTTCACTGCATTGTGCTGCATATGCCACGTTGCTCAGTTTGTGTTGGGTGTTTTTATCCTTGGGGTGGGCAAGCTTCTGCTTTATTGTATTCTTGGGTTTAAAGTGTGCACGTATGTTGTATTGGCTGAAGATCCTCCTGAGCTTTTCAGATATTCCTGCAGAATCTTGCAAGTCTGAATACGCTTTCCCCTCCCTCTATCTCTGTGGGAATTAGGGAGGGTGTTGTTCTGTCCCAGACACAGGTTTCTTTCATCTGACTATTGTCTCAGTATGGGTTCTTCCTCCTGTCCCTCAAGGCCATTCACTCATCCCCCTACAGATTTTCATGTGGGGAGTCTTTAAAAGCTCTACGCGAAGATATTAAGGATTGGATGCAAGCCTTTTACATTGGAAACTCGTATTCTTCAACGTGGTGGTGCCAGATTGCCAGCTCTATACTTCTGTTGTGAGTCTATTTACAAGATGTTTTACAATATCTTGTAAAAGATGTTGAGTGCTCCTTAGGTTGGGGTCATCCACCATGTGTAAGATCATCATATACGCTAGTCCAACATCTGTCCTCC